>NW_016911259.1:176188-185050 GCF_001483705.2 Eufriesea mexicana | reverse complement strand
TTTCCTTTATCACTGTTTCTATTTCTCCAGGTGTTAGGTCCTTAATCGGTTCCCAAGCATATTGTATCGGTCAGACTTTATGTTTTATGTACATCAAGAAGATTTTAACGGGGTTCTTTTCCATTTCAGTAAATGTGTTGCCCCTTATTACTATTTTGTTCTGGTTTTTAGCTATGTGGCATAATTCCATTATCCATTTAATTTTGTCATAAGTGCCTTATATCATTTTTGCTGGTTGACAGAATGAGTGAGCGTTAGGAATTATCTCTGAGCGAGCAGGCATATCTGTTTCTCTTTCCCACTTGACAAATTCCTGTATGTGATCTATGTTGCTTGCTTCGTCGGCTGCTAATAGTTGTTTTATTATATGTATTCTAGGTAGTGCCTGTGCGGCTGTGTTACCTTTTCCTTTAGTACAATCGATTTCATGTTCATATTCCTCTAACCTTAGTCTCCATCTCATGGAGCATGATGAGGTGTCTGCAATTATGCAGGTATTTTAGGGCTTGGTGATCAGTTCTCACTAGGAATTTTCATCCTATCTAGCACTGCCTTTGTCCTTTTACTGCCCAAACTTTAGCGAGCCATCATTTTTCGGCCATGGAATGGTCCTTCTCAGGTGGATTCAGTGTGCGGCATACAGCAACATGGATGGCTGTCCTGGGATTGAATGGCACCTAGTCCGTCGTTACTTGCATCTGTCGTTAACGTGCAGGGCTTGTTAAAGTCAGGGTATGTCTGTGTTGGTACTTCGCATAAGGCGCTCTTCAACCAGTCAAAACTGTTCTGTTGTTTGTCCGTCGTATAGAATGATGCCTCTTTCTTTACCAAATCTGCCAGGGGTTTAGCAATTTTTGAAACGTTTTTAATGAATTTACTGCAATGTCCAGATAGTCCTAAATATGTCTTGATTTCGGTTAGGTTAGTTGGAATTTTGAAGTTTTTCACTGCGTATATCTTTTTAAGATTTGGTTTTACTGCATCAGCTGTGATTAAATGGCAAAGGTACTCTAATTCATGTTAGAATAATTCAAATTTTCCCGGATGGGTTTTAAATCCGAGTTCTCTAATTGGTTGGAGCACAATTGCAGGATTCTACTTATGTATCCCTATTGTATCGCCAAATATCGTAATGTCATCAAGGTAGACAGGCCAATGCTTGTTAATCAATCCCTTAAGCGCCGTATCCATCCTGCGTTGGAATTTTGCGGGACATCTTTCAATCCAAATGTCATGCGGTTAAAATGGACATGTCCCTGCGGTGTGGGATATGTCATGGGCGGAGATAAATTTGGCATTTCCTATCTGAGATGGAATATCGTCATTGTCGAGTAGGGAATACGCGTCCTGATCCGTTAATTCGTTCAATTTTCTAAAGGCAATAGCTGTGCGCTGTATTTGCTTTCCGGATGCGTCGGCTTTCCTAAGTACGACGCATACAGGGTAATTCTAAGGGGAGTCCGATTCTTCTATAATTTCCTTTATTAAGCATTTCGGTCATCTGTCCTCCTATTTCCTGTTTGTGAGCTTCAGGGTGTCTGTGTGATTTGATAATGATGATTCCGTTTTTCTTTAGAGCAATGGCGTGTTTAGTTAAATTTGTTCTGGGTAAAGTGTCAGCTTCTAGGCTGAAAATATCGAGGTAGTATATTAAAGTCTTTTTATTGTTTCGCGCAGGTTTTTCTCTATATGACTTTAACTTACTGTGGCTCTAAATTTGTCTATCCGGCTTGCTTCGTGCGTAATATGAATTTGGTTACTGATTTCTCTCCTAGTCTCACCGGAATTGAAGAAGCTTACTCGTGTATGTGTTCCCTAGAGATAGATAGTTCCAACCCTAATTTCTCCTGGTTGTACTTCGGTAGGTATATGGAAATATAATATGTTACCGTTGAGTTTAACTTTGTCGCTGGAGACTTCATATTTGTATTTTTCCTGGAGTGGTAACCCAAATATACCGTGTTCTATTACAGGACAGTCATCTAGTATTAAACGTATCTTATGTGATTGGCCAAAGAGTATGAAGCTTATGAACTGTTTGTCGTGTATCTGTCATGTCCCGTGAGAGAAATTCGTGGTTTGTCTGCTGGGAAGATACTGCTGCAAACTTTCGGCTCTTTCAATAGGTTGACTACAACTCCTGTGTCGGTGGGTTATATGGCACTTCCTCTTGGGGTATTGAATCCTCTAGTAAATAATCTTCCAGTAGTAAAGTTGGTTCTAATTCTGGATCGCTGACTTTTCCTAACTGTATTTGTTTCACGATTGATGGTAGGTTGTGTTGGCTGGCTGGTGGAAAATCTGATTGTGAGCATTGGTTAGCTAGATGTACGATTTTGTTGCACTTGAAACACTTCGCCTGAGTTTCATCTGAGGGCGGTGTGTGTTCTACTCGACTGAAACTGTTTCCTGGTTGGGGAGCTATGCGACTGAGTCCTATTCTTTGCGCTTCATTCCTTTGCGAGATGCATTTACGTTGTCAAGTGGGCGTGCGATGTGAGTTCATGTGAACGTTTGATTGCTTCCATTCGACTTGTTCTTCACGTAAGTAGCGTTATACTTCGGCAGCTTTCTTTTTTGCTTCTATTAGAGGCATTTGCTCCTTTGCTAGAAGTATTTCTCCGACTTCCCGCTTGAATCCTTTTAAATATATTCTATTGGACTTATTCACTGTTGCTTCCATCATCGAACGTCTGGTTAGCGCCTGAGCGTTTTCATTAGTTATGGAATGCGTCAATCTGTTCAGTATACGTCTGAATTGTATGTCGAAATTATGGATGCTCTCATCTCAACCTTGTTCAATTTCGTGTGACTGCTCACTATATACTTCTCTAGTGACTTGAATTGCAACGTTCTCTCGCAGCGCTTCATATAATTCTCCGAATTACTTTATTTGTACATTTCTTATGCCTAATGCGGCTTTTCATCTTGACCTTATTGGCTTTGAGTAACAATTCCTTTCCTACACGCACATTGCGCGCAACACCCACTTCCTTAATGAAGTCTTCAACTTCTGTATCGTTATCTCCATTGAGGATTCGTTTATGCCTGATAGCTTCAATCGATGGTAAGGTAGGTACAGCATTTGGTATATGGTCATATCCTTCTTCGGCGGAATCATCCTGGATTGGTGTCTGTGCTCGAATTTTCCTTCGTATCCTGCCTAATGGTTGTGGCTCTTGTCGTATAGCTGCGCTCATACAGTTGTCATTCGTTATTCATGAGCCAAATTCGCTGGATATCATGACACCTAGTATGGAAGAACCGAACCGCAGTTCGGCTAAGGCTTTGCCCAATATTTCTACTCCTTTGGTTAGATTTCATTCTCTTTATTGTATTGGTCTGTTATGTGTTCGATTTGCCGTTTATTTCTATAGTATTTTCTCCATGGCGTTCATTCTGCCTCTGCATGGCGTCAAGTATGACTCGGAGGTAAGGATCTACCGTAGTAGGGGCGGGATGGCTTAAGGCTCTGTCCATGCTTTTGCTTATGATTAAATGGCAATCTTCTGTGTATTGACTATCAAAACTAATTAGTCCACCGCGGTATTGTAGAAAAATAGCCAGTGCTTTTACATTATGGCGGAGTTCGTTGTTCGTGAGAGTGCATTTGTCCTTAGAGGCGATACGTAGTCCCATGTCCTACCAACCGTAGTTAAGCAGTCGTTAGTTTTCTCAGGGCATTTAGCACTATCCTGGCATTGACCGCCAAAATGTCACGTAATGTTCCGAGTGACGACAAATAAAATGTTAAGCTCCAAATAGATCGTGTCCTTTATTAATTACAAGCGACGTTAAGCTACGCGTTGCCTCGAGGCTCAGTCAAGGCAGACTTTTGTGCGGTTTGACCGGTCTTTTATTGTGGTCCGTTTCCTTGCCCTCGGATGTGGTAAGGTTGGTCATCTTTCGTTTGTTGAGTAATATGAGTGCTGTTTCCGATGACGTCAGTTAGGCACTATGGGACGTCACACCTGCGACACGATGGCAATGGAGAATGTAGTTCGAGACGTGACCATAAAGTACCAATTAATTGACTGTATTGAGAGGTTGTGGGTATCAACTGGTCAAAGCGGATTTGACCAGGCAGTGCTGGGAAGGAAGGTGCACTTCCTAAGCAGTAGTTGAGTGGGAAGGGCTGAGCTTGAAGGTAGGGATGAAGTTAAGGATTTCGTCGAGGGTTTGTAACGCTTTGGCCCTTAAGGGCAGGTTATATAAGTATTACGTAGAAATAGTGAGTATATTCTTTCAATTAATAGGGTCATATAATTCAACAAATTATCCTCGTCATGGTTGCAAACCACGGCAGTATAAAAGGTATATGACTTAGTTTGAGCTGCACTACGCATGTGCTGCTCGAAAAATACGAGCGCAGTCTTTAAATCGGACGAAGAAATTACTGCCGAACTTTGGAATGAGCTTAATCAATTAATTAATTAATTTAATTTCAAACATGATTGAAATCTGCCGATTGGCTAATGCTATGTATATCACTAATTATCGCATTAAACACTATTATCATTTGCCTCATACATAACTAATGACGATTATAACAATTAGCAGTACCTTGATTGTGTTATTGTCCTCTTTTGGTTAGCAGCATATCTACATATTCTCTATACAATTACACTAATTTCGCTGCCCACGTTTGAAGAAATGACTTTAATGAAATTTTCCTTGACCTGCGCATTAAACGAATTGCCATCAACTGTTTGAAGGAACTTTGGATTAAGCATCATCCATTTCTGACTCAATTATGATATTAAATTGTACCTTTCCGATTTCCATTTTTCATTTCCCTTTGCGCGTAGTATCAGAAGATCGAAGCTTACCCAAAGACGATATTTGCAGTTCAAAAGCTGGGATTACACGCTAACAGTCATATTCGCATTCAAGGAAAGGAAAGGGAAGCTTATTGTGCAGGGTATGATACTCCTTCGGAATGAGCCGTTGAGTCTTTGTTCACTGTTACTCTTTCCGCCGTCCACAAGTTTCATCTGGATTGGATGGCGCATCGGAATGGAAATAGAGAACGTTGACTATTTATGCATGAAATTTTTTAGATCTAGCACTACAGCTGTGCGCTGCAGGACGTAGCACAGCAATGCAGAGCAATAAATAGCACCGAATATTACCGCATAGCACAGCACTGCACACTATTGCACAGGGCGGCGCTTCTTCGATTTCATTTCACATCACAGCATTGGATAAAGCCGTAAACAGAACAGGGCACAGCAGCGTGCAGCCTGCCGAAGGAGGGCGCACCAGTGCGCAGGACGACACAAAGGAACCCAGTAATGCTCCGAATACCAAAGAATAGCTGCGAATAGCAATCTTTTCTTGATTAACGTAACTGGTGCTAACCACAACAGGACACAGCAGAGCGCAGGACAGAGCATCAGAGGGCAGCAGAAAAATATGAAGCGCCGTATGACCACCAACAAGAGCCAATAGCACAAATACCTAACCTAACCGAACACAACATACCCAAGCTTATCCTCCGCTGACACAATAACGCTTAACTGCAGGAGTGACAGTCAGATCTTTGGAAAGCGCAGCAGGTCACTGGGATGCGCAGAATCCATCGAATAGCGGCGAAATGTACAGATTCCAAACATATATTAACCTATCCAATCCAAGCCTGTCAGACCCTAATATCACGTACCCTATTTTCCGCAACCTAACTGCAGCTGGGATCAGCGGAACGCAGGAAAACGACGCAGACGCTAGGAGAGGACCGCAATGAACCAAATGCCAGAGAATGCTAGCGAAAACCACATATCTGAAAGCCAAGCTAGCCTAACCTAGCCTATTCACAGTTGAGCTCGGCATAGTGCAGTTGAGGACATCAGAGCATAGCACAGCATATTAAAGTTTCGAATACTACTGGTGGCAGCGCATAGCATCGATTCCTACCCTAACATTATCCATGGCTGCATACCTGACCATACCACAGTGGAGCATATCCGTGCAAAACGTAGCGAAGTAGAAGAGAGCAGTGCATAGTGAAGCGACGAAAACCATCGTATCGCAGCGAACAGGGCATACTCATGTCGTAATCTAATCCGACCTGCCTTATAAACTCTACCTTCCCAAACCTATCCAGAGCGGGGCATCGCAGTGCCCACCAAAGTGCAGCTGAGGGCATCAGACCACACATAGGGGCTAGATACATATGAATAGCATCATTGCCATTGGATTAACCTATCCACTGACCCTTAAATGTTATAGCAATTCCAGAATGGTCAAGAAATTGACCAATTATGGCTGGAGATATTAGCAATTGAATATACTGTACTGGCTGCAGCCATCTACAAAATATTATTTGCAATTGTATAATCTATTTACTGGTCATACAAATTCTACGTCGACGATAGCATGGGGAAGGGGTAAATCAACTATCGCCAGAGATATCAACAACTAGCAATACACAAATGCGTATATCTGCATACAAAGGTGTATATCCATTCTACTAACCTACACACTGACCTTCTATATTCTGTAGACATCAAAGGATGGTCAAAGGAAGGATCAGTTATCTCGAGAGATACGAACAATTGAAGATAAAGTTCTGAGCGCAGTCTCCAATGCTATTCTATTGCCATTTGAGTAATCTATTCAATGACAACCTGAATTCTGCGATAAATGGTTGAAGGATCAATGGCTAGATAAATCATCGCTGGAGAAGTTAACAATTAACAATGAGTTACTCAGTACATCCATCTACACGTTCCTGTAGCCATTGGAAAAATCTATTCACCGGTCATAATACTTCCACGGCTATTTTGGAATGACCAGTTGAAATTTAAAATATCGCTAGAAACATTTTCTAGTGACAATACGGTACTGAGTATAGAAATCTTCTCAGTGCCATCGCAATTGGATTAATCTACTCGCAGATGGTCTTAGTTCTATAGCATAACTACAATGATCATTGATTAGATCAATTATTCATAGAGAAATGGACAGTCGACGGTACCGTACGTGGTATAGGCGTCTACGCACTGCAAGTGGCATCTGATAAATCTGTTTGCAGAACACATATATATATGTGAGAGCAATTTTAGAATGATAAATGTATTGATCAGTTATGGCAAGAGACATCAACCATAGACACTAGAGTCCTGTGTACAGCCATCGATACAAGTATTCTGTGCGTGTTCTGGGCCCACCGATTGGCGACCGCGCCGTACCAGGAGCTAATGTTGTATAACGGCTTCGCGATGAAGATGTTATTGTACTTTCTAGCGTCACCGTAGCAGGGGAACGCGTGTGTTGGTGTTGAACACGAGGCTTCGAAAAACCCTGCCCTCACCGTCGAAGGATCATGGAACACGTTGTACATACCATTGCGGGAAGCAGCTCGTTTGGCCGTGGCTCCGGGGTGTCAATCAACCCGCAGCGTTGTTACAAGCGTGGGCCACCTGGAGGCGTATCTGCCAGCTTTCGCTTGGTCCCAGAAGGTTCGCGTATGCCGATATACCTGCACCGTCGCGCTATCAGACAGTGGATACCGCCTGCGGTGACGGTCACAGGTGTCTTACCTCTCATCACTCGTTATGGTGTTCCACCGGCACATGCGGTGGTCATCTTCTCTGGACATTCCCATCACATGTCCCAGTTGGCTGCTTCCTCCTCAGCAGCGGTTGGTCCTGCTCCGGCTGGATGCTGCTTGTGCCAGACTTGTGCTTCGTCGTCGACCTCTTCTTCTAATCTCTTCTTCTTCATCCGCACCGCGTCTCCTCCCTCCGCCACCACGTGTTCCTCTTGTAGTTGTACCTTCCCTTCTTTCCCGCGATTTCATGTCCTTGGTGGAGAGTACGTCGCGAACGGAATTCCGAAATTGACGAAACGACTTTCTTGACGTGAGGATGTGACTTTCGACTGGCCACGTGAATCTGTGGCCGTCGAGTCCTTCTTTCAGTTCCCGCCGGTCTTCGCTGTAGAGTGGGCACACTTCTATGCTGTGCCTCGGAGTTTCCTCTTCACCGCAGTCGCACAGTTCCGTTTCGCTGCAGCCAAAGTAATTCAGCTTGTTGTTGAAGTCAGCGCAGCCGCTGAGGAACTGTGTCACGTGGTGGTACGCGTGTATCCATTTATTCTTGACCCTCTCGTGAACGCTGATGAGGTAGGCGTACGTTGTCCGTCCTTTCCCTGTCGCTCGCCAACGCCACTGCTATGTGGCCATGGCTTCATCCCGTAGGCGTCGCTTTGCTTCCACTTTGAACAGGCTTGCATGCTTTTAACATTGTTAGTTTATCTTTTCCTTTCAGCGTGCATCCGCGCGAGCATTTCGACCACCAGGTCGGCAGGCATTTCCCCAGTTATCACTTGAAGGGCCTCCGTTGAAACTGCTCGGTATGCCTTCGTGACCAGAAGCAGAGCCATTCCCTGCGATCTCTCGAGGATCTTGTTCGTCTTCAAGCTCAATAGGTCGCACTAGCCGGCTGTGGCGTACGTGGCGATCGGGACAAAGAGCCCCCTGTACAGGATGGTTAAGGCTCTCCGTCCGAGTGCCCAGGCGGCCTTGGCCGACTTTGCAAGGCTATCGAACATCCTTCTGCACTTGTGCGCTGTTCCTTGCACGTGCTTCTCTATCCTCAGGCCGCGATAAAGATGAACGCCCAGGTATTTGTTCGATGGGCGCATCCTGATACTTTTCCCGTTGATGCGAACTGTTGGTCGTTCGGCGTCGAGCTTCCCTTTAACAAAGAGCATCTCCGTCTTCTTGGCCGACAGCGCTAGCCTCTTGCGTCTGCACCATTCGGAGGTCGTTGTGACCGCTGATTGCCCTTCTGACCGCAGTTCCTTCATCGAGTTACAGCCAACTAGAATTTTTATGTCGTCGGCGTAAGCGACCGCTTC
>NW_016911259.1:0-174610 GCF_001483705.2 Eufriesea mexicana | reverse complement strand
CCGTCGAGGAGCTCGCCGCGTTCGTCAAGCTCCCTGCCGAACCACAGGGGCGACTTAGCGTTGACGTCCGCTCCGACGATGACCCTTTTGCCCCGCAGGTACGTCAGCACCTTATCCAGCTGCGCGATGCCGATTTCAATATTTTCCGACAGCGAATGGTATTGACTGACCACGTATACCTCGGCGTCTCCGTCGCTTATCTATACACAAGCGCAGTGTCTCGTGCACAAGCTGGCGGCATCGAGAGCCGGGTATGTGGTTTCCTCTAATCCCCACCGGCGCGAGAGGCGGGGCGCTCTTGTCTCCGCGAAACACGATCGCGACTCTCGTCCCTAATCCGGGTATTATACCTGCCATTGTGTAGGGCTCCTGCATGAGTATAATGTGTGCGCCCGTTATCTCCATCCGCGACCTAACCTCGTAGGGCACTACCCTCGATCGCTGCATATTGTGCTGCGGCATACGTATCTCCTCCGTCAGTCCGTTTTTCTTCTTATACATAAACGGTTCTTGCAATTGACCTCTCCAGTGCGACGTTGTAGGAAGGGCAATTCATGCTGAAAGCTGCACGATTGCATTTCTTGCCGCTTCGTTTGCAGTCAACACGTACTTCGTTTCCCTTCTTTCTACAGCACGCTTTCGTATCGTGCCCGGGCTCTGCACAGTGAACGCAAGTGTCGTGCTTCTGCCTACAGTGCTTCGCTAAATGCCCGAAACCTTGGCACTTACACCAGCGCCCGACCGCGACGCAATCCCGGAGTTTACACGCATTCCATGATACAAACAATTTCCCGAATAGCATTTTACTTCGCACATTCAGGCTGACTTCTACGACCCTGTTGGTCTCTTTGATGTCCTTCCTCCCTGTGCTGAAGTACAATTTTATTTCTTCCACTTCCGCCTCTCCAAGCTTTTCTTTGTTCTGCTTCCTTAAGCAAGCTCGGATCTCCTTTTCGAACAGTTCCCTTGGGATGTCGTATATAAGCATCCTGGGTGTATTTCCAGCTGGCATCCTTGCCTTCAGGCCAATGTCCTCAAGTTTGGCGTTCTCCGTGAATGCCCCGAGGCCTTCTGCGGTAGTTCTTTCTACCGCAATGCCGTTGCCTCGTGCGTGGCGTAATGGCTTCACTTGGATTCCCCTCGTCTTCGCGTTAACCAAGGTGAAGACAGCTTCTAGTGCTTCTTCACTCGTTCTAATGTTGGTATCATCCGAAGTCAATGTTATAATTGCCACGTTCTTCGGTGGCATTATTGCTGCTGCCGGCACTATTATGCTCGACACCTTGAGTCTGTCGGCGTAAGAAGTTTGACCGTTCCCTGCGGCCGAGGCTGTGGCTCTCTTAGCCGCGGAATTGAGGCGCTTTGTCGCTTCCATTGTTCAGCCATCGGTTCTGTACTATTATCATTCAGTTGTCCTATTAACTTATAAACTGAATACCATAACAATTCTAGAAGAACCAGCGGACATATCAATTACCGCCAGAAAAATTGACAATTGGCTATACGGTACTGATAATAACCATCTTCACCTTACCATAGCAATTGCATTAATCTATTCACTAATCATTTATGTGCCATAGCAGTTCTAGAATGATAATGAGGAGAACCGGTTATATAACACTAAAGCCCATGCGTTAATCTATGCACTTATGATTCTTACTCCACAGAAATTCTTGTATTATCAATGGGTATATGAATCATCCCTCGGCATATTGACAATTGACAATACACTACTACGTATATCCCTCAGCAGAGCACTATAGCCATTGGAACAATTTACTCTCTGATCACATAATTTCTACAGCAGCTTTCGAATGACCAGTGGATAGACCAATTGCCGTTGGTAATATTAGAATTGACACAAAAGTACATAGTATGGTCATATACAAAGCACTGTAACCATTGTTTTCATGTATACACTGACAACCTATATTCTATATCAGTGACAAATGGACTATTGGATGGGTCAATTATCGCTGGATATATTAGCATTGAACAATCCTTTACTAAGGATATGTATCTACACTGTACTATAGCCATTATATTAATGTACACACTGATAACCTTAGTACTATAGCAATTCTAGAATGATCAATGTATAGATCAATTATTGCTAGAGATGATAATATTCAGCAAATCGGTACTTAATATAGCCACCTACGGCATACCATACCCATTGCATCAATATATTCACTGACGGCTTACATTTCATAGCAATTCAAGAATAATCAATGGCTACATCAATAGTCGCTACAGACATTCAAAGATGAGTGCACAGTACTGGGTGCTGCCACCTTAGCGGAAATATAGCCAAATACGCTTTAAAAACGCCATTCAATATATCTATTCAGCAAATATTCAAATTCCGCAGCAAGTCAAGAACTATCAATGCATGGACCAATAATCTCTAGAGACATTAACAGTTATGAAAACAGTAGAGTGCATAGCTGTTTAAACAGTACTACTTACATAGCATTAATCTATTCACTGATTTGTCAATTCTGTAGCAATCCTTCATTTATCAATAGATAAATGAATTATCGCTAGATATATCAGCAGTTGAGGATACAGTACTCAGTATAGCCGAAGGCACAGTGCTATAGGCAACGGAACAATTCATCCACTGGTGATCAAAGTTTCATAGCAATGATACAAGGATAAATGGATACTTCAAAAATCCCTAGTGGCGTTAACAATCAACAATACCGAGCAATGTATATCCACGAACACAGTTCTTCAGCCATTCGATGAATCTACTCTCTGATCATTTAACTACCATAGCATTTCTAGAATGATAAACCGCTAGATAAATTATTTCATGAAGTATTGACTGTTGACGATACAGTCGTGAATGTTGCAGCTTCAGGGAAATATAGCCGTCTACGTTGTACTCACGTCAATGCATTAATGTGATCAGAGATCATTTTAATTCGATAGCAATTCCATATTGATCAATAGGTGGATGAATTTTCGCTTGAAATGCCAGCAATTGATAATACGGCACATAGTATAGCTATCTACGCATTACTATAGCCAATGCATTAATCTATTCACTGAACATATAAGTTGCAATGCAATCCTAGAATAATCAATGGATTTACCATTTATCTCTGGGGATATTTTCAATTAACAGTACAGTACATGGTAGAGCCACCAACAATGAAATATAGCCACTGCAGTAAGAGATTATTGCCATCATCGCAGTAACGTAGCCATTGATTAATCAATGCAGTCGTTATTTAAGTCCCACAGTATTTCAAGGATTATCAACGGATGGATCGATATTCTCTACTGATATTATCAATTAACAATACAGATTATAGCCACCTACACTGTTTCATGTCTATTCCATTCATTTATTCACGGCTTCTGTCAGTTCTAATGCAACTCTTGAGCAATGGATGTATCAATCTTCGCTTGTAACGTTAGCAACGGATAACGCATTACTCAGTGTATCCTCATACGCAGTATTATAGCCATTGAACGAATTTTTTAGTTATCATGTGAATTACACGGGAATTCAACAAATGCAAATGGGTGTTTCAGTTATCTCTAGAGACATTAGCATTGAACAGTATACTACAGACTATTGCAATCTACACTGTACCATATCCATTTGATTAATCTATTCACTCATCATGTAGGTTCTATGGGAATCCTAGCATCATCAACGTTTAGGTATTATCGTTGGAGATATTGGCAATTAACAATAGGGTACTGAGTGCAACAATCGACGTCGCACGGCAGCAATAGGATTGATCTATTCACTGGCCATTAAGTTCTATAGCAGTTGTGGAATGACCGTCGGATAGGTCAATTATCGCTGGAGATATGGGGAACTGACGCAACAGAACTCTGTATAGGCACCCACGCAGTACTATAACTATTGCATTACCATATACAATCTTCATGCAAGTTCTGCATGTATTGTAGATTGACCAACGTGTTGTTCATTTATTTCTAGAGGAGACAATAGTTAGGAATATAGTACTGGAAATAGCCCTTTACGGAGTACTATAGCCATTGCATGAATCCACTCACGGATCATTCTACTGCCGAAGCAATCCTATGATTATGAATGCGTGGAGTAATTATGTCTAGAAAAGGTACAATCAACAATACACTACATACTATAGCCATATACACGGTACTATATATATTGCATTAATGTATTCACTGATCATGTAATTTCTATAGGAATTTTTGGTAGAACGGAGGGCAGATGAATTGTCGCTTGAAATATTAACAATTAGCTACAAAGTACTGAGTGCGGCCATCAACACATTACTATAGCCATTGGGTTAACCCTTATAGTGATCATCCTATTTCTGTATAGCAATTTTAAAGTGATCAATGGATACATATATCACTGCTAAAGGATATAAAAGTTGAAAATACAGTAACCAGTACGTCCAACAGCATAGTCCTGTAGCCAATGGCATAAAATGGCTTAAAGTATCCGCTGATACAGTAAATTGCGTAGCAGTTAAAGCATGAGCTATAGATGGGTCAATTATCGCTAGAGATACTAGCGATTGACCTTACATTGCTGATGATGGTCGCAATTACATTATCGGAGCCATTTAATTAATCCTTTCAATGATCATACAAATTGTAGGGCAATTCTAAAGCGAGCAATGAACAGATATATCGCCGCTAGCGATTTCATCAATTTCAAATGCAGTGGTGAGTGTAACCACGTACGTAGTACTGTACCTATTCGTATAAGCTATAGACTGATCATAAAAATTCTGTAGCAATTCCAGAATGATCAATGAGTGGATCAATTATCGCCAGAGATATTGACGATTGACAATACAGTGCTGAGTATAGCCACCTGCCCTGTATTATAGTAAATGGATCAATCTACTCATAGTTCATGTAAATTCTATAGCAATACAAGGAAGATCAATGGATAGATCTATTACCTCTGGAGACATTAGCGATTGACCGTACCGTGCCGAGTACTGCCACCTATATAGTACTAGAGCCATTGGGTCAGTCCATATACTGTTCATCTTATTTCCGTTGCAATTCTAGAATGATCAATGGATAGGTGCATTATAGCTAGAGAAATTGACAGTTGAAGGTAAAGAACTGTGTACAACAATCAACTCAGTACCATAGACATTGGTATAAATTATACGCCGTAAATTCTATCGCAATCCTAGGATGGTCAATGGATAGGTAAATTATCGATAGAGATATTAACAACTGCGTATACAGAACTGGGTGCATGCATCTAAACAGGTCTATAGTACTTGTATTTGTTTATAAACTGGTCATACACTTTCTGTAACAATTCTAGAATTACCAATAGAAACATTAATTGTCACCATTGATATTATGGAGTGACAATAGAGTAACCGGTGTACATAACCATGTATGCCTTCACAGTAAAATATTATATGCATTAACATATTTACTGATCATGTTTGTCCTATATCAATTCCTTAATGAGCTATCGATGGATAAGTTATTGCAAGAGATATTAGAACTGACTATAATGTAATGAGTATGGGCGTATGGGCAATTCTATAAAAATTGGTTTAAGCTATAGACGGACCACTCATAATCTATAGCAATTCTGTAGTGACCAACGGATATATCAATTTTTGCAGGAGATACTAACAATTGACAATTATTTACTGAGCTTTGCAGCCAACGCTGTACTACATCCATTGGTACAATACTTATGCTGATCGTCTTATATGTAAAGCAATTCGAGAGTCTTCAATGGTAGGACAAATTGTCGCTGGAGATATTGAAGAAGTGCAATGCAGTATTGTAGCCGTCTACAAAGTAATATAGCCACAGACTTAATCTATTCGCTAATTATTTAGGCTTCATGGTGCTTCTCTAATGATCAATCCATACATCAATTATCGCTTCATATATACACAATAGATAACGCAGTAGTGAGTATAGTCGCCTACATCGTGCTATATCCATTGGATAATTCTATTCGCACATCACCTAATTTCTAGCGAGATTCTAGAATTGTCAATGGATAGATCAATTATCGCCAGAGACATTTTCAATCAACAACGGGGTACTGAGTATAGCCACCAACGCAGGAATGTAGCCCTTGGAATAATATATTCACTGATGGTTTATATTGTATTGCAGTTCCAGAATGACAAAAGGCATATCAATTATCGCACAAGATATTAACAGTTTACAATACATTAGGACGGGCAGCCATCTGTACTCTTCTATCACCAATGGGCTAATCTATCCACTGATTATCTGCAATACATAGCAATAAAGAATGATTAGTAAATGGATGAATTACGGCTAGAGATAATAATACCTGACCGTACACTGCTGCGTGCAGTCACCAACGTAGTACTACATGCGTTTGACCAAACTAGTCACTGATGGCTTCAATTTCATAGCAGTTCCAGAATGATCAGTTGATAGATAAATAATCACTTCTGATATCGACAACTGATAATGCAGTACTTGGTGTAGTTGTCCACACAGTTCTATATCATTTCGTTAATCTAATCACTGAATATCTGTGTTCCACATCAATTGCGGAGAGACAAGTGGCTGGACAAAGTATCCCTAGATACTCTGATAAAGTACAATACACTAAACAGTGTAGTCGTCCACATAATGGTATACACAGTGGATAAGTCCATTGGCTGATGACATAAATACCGTTGCAATCCTAGAATGACGAGGGACAGATCCATTATCGCACGCCAATGTAGAAACTGATCAGAAAGTGCAGCGTACGGCCATCGTCACAATTCTGTAGCCGTTGGATTAATGTGCTCACTGATGATCTAAATTCTATAGCAACTCTAGAATGTCAAGGGACAGATCCATTATCGCACGACAGGTTGAGAATTGACAAAACGGTACTGAGTACAGAAATCTACACGATACCGTAGCCACTGGAAATAATCTGCCCGCTGCTCATCTACGATACTCTGGAATAGTCTAATGAGCAATGAATACAGCAAGAGTCACTGGAGAAGATGACATATGACAATACATTTCTGAGTACATCCAGCAACAGAACATTGCTGTCGCTGGATTAATGACTTCACTGAAGATTTACATGCCAAATCAAACCTAGAATAACCAATGTACATATCAGTCATTGCGCGAGAAGCTAGCAACTGACATTACGGTACTCAGTACGTCCACTAACAGAGTTCTGACTGCGTTGGAATAATCTGTTCAATGATGATTTAAATTCTACAGCAATTATGTAATGACAGATGACAGATACATTATTGCACGAAATATTAACAACTGACAAAGCAGTACTGAGCACAGCCAACGCCACAGAGCTGTAGCCGTTGGATTAATTTGTTCACTCATGACTTTAGTCAACAGCGATTCTAGAATAATCAATGAATGCATTAGTTATTGCATGAGATATATACTGTTGACAACACCGTACTTAGAACACCCATAAGCATTGCCCAGTAGTAGTTGGATTAATTTGTTCTCTGATGATCTATGTCCTATTGCAGTTCTAGAATAATGAAGGCATACAAGGCTCACAGCTTGAGATATTAACAGTTGACAGTACAGCACCGGGTATAGCCACCTACACAGTCTCATTGCCATTGCATTAATCAGTTCGCTGATCATCAAATTCTTTAACAATTTTCGAATGTTCAATTAATACTGCAATTGTCGCTAGTGAGATTGACAAATATGTCGATGCATTACTGGGTGTAGCCATAAAAGGTTACTGTAGCCGCTGAACAAGCCAGTTCACAGGATGATTTAAATTAAACGATACTTCCAGAACAATCAGTGGATAGATCAGCTATGGCTAGAGACGCTTGTGATTGACTATACTGTGCTTAGTATACCCACCAACAGAGCACTGTAGCCGTTGAAATACTTTGCTCACTGATGACTGAAGTACCGCAGCAATCCTAGAATAATCTACGTATAGATCAGTTATGTCTAAAGACATTTGCGTGTGACAGAATGGTACAGAGTACATCCTCCAACAGTGCTCAGCATCCTTTTTGATTAATCTGGTCACTGATGATATAAATTCTATAGCATATCTAGAATGACAGAAGGCAGATCGTTTATCGCTCGAGATATTAACTGTGCACAAAACCGTACAGAGTACAACCGACATCACTCTACTGTAGCTGTCGTCATAGTTTCTCCACTCATGAATAGAGTTTCATAGCAATACTATGGTAATCAATGCATAGAACATAGACGGCTACAGATATTTACAATACACAGCACGGTGCATGTTAGAACCACCAAGAGAGCACTGACACCGTTGGATTAATCTCATCATTGTTTATATAAGATCCATAGACATTCTGGAATTGTCGACGGATTGATCATATATGTGTAGTGATAGTGACAAATGACAGTAGCGGACTGATTGTTGCCGCCTAAACGACACAATAGACACTCCATTTGTATGTTCTTTAATCATCTTAGTCCTTTTGCAAATGTTGAATGTTCACGGATATTGAAATCGTCGCTGGCGAACTTGACATATATCAATACAGTACAGTGTACTGTCATTAACAGAGCACGGCAGCCGTTTGACTAATCTGCTCACTAACGATTTATATTCTGTAGCAACTCTAGGCTGAAAAGTAGCAGATCCGCAATCGCTGGATACGTTAGCATTTGGTCACACAGTACTGAGTACAGCCAACACCAAGTTGCTGTAGCGGTTGGACTAATTTATGCTCCGATGACTAATGTTCCGCAGCTTTTACAGCATAATCAATGTATAAATCAGTTATGGGTAGAGGCAAGTACAATTGGCCGTATGGTCCGTAGTACAGCCACGAACAGGTCACTGTAGACGTTGGAAAAATATCTGGAATGATGATTTAAATCCTACAGCAACTCTAGAATGACAAAGTACAGATCCAACGACGCTCGAGATATAAACAATTGAGAACGAAATACTGAGTACAGCCATCACCACAGTACTGTAGCCGTTGGATTTATTTTTAGACTGACGACACAGATTCCACATAAATTCTAGCATGATCATTCTATGGATCAGTTATGGTTACAGATAATAAAAACTGTCATTACGGAACATATTAAGTCCACCGACAGAGTGCTGCCGCCGTTGGATCAATCTCGTCTCTGTTGATTGATACCCTATTGCAGCTCTAGAACGACCAACATACAGGACATGGGTCGGTAGTGACATTAACAAATGACAATACTGTACTGAGTGTTGTGATCTACACAATACTATAGCCAGAGAATTTATATGTTTGCTTATCATCGAAGTTCTGCAGCAATAGTACAGTGACGATTGAGCATAGCCACTCTATCTGGAGATATTTATATATGTCAATATAGTACAGTCTATGGTCATCAATAAATCACAGTAGCCGTTTGTTACTCTGTTCACTGATGGTTGTATTTCTATAGCAACTAAGGGATGACAAAGGACTAACCCAATTCCGCTCAGGATGTTTACAATTGCCAACACATTAGTGGGAACAACCACCATCACGGTGACGTAACCGTTGGTTTAATCCGTTCAATGATGGCTCAGGTTCTATAGCAGTTCTTGAATGCGAGAAGACTGATTCATTATACCTCGAGATATGTACAACTCCCAACACTGTGCTCAATACAACCATCAACACTGTGTCGAAACCGCAGGGATTCTTTGCTCAGTGATGATTTAAATTCAACAGCAAATCCTGAGTATTCAATGTATTGTGCGGTTATGGTTTGACATATGTAAAACTGACAGGGCGGTGCCTGGTACATCCGCTAGCAGAGCACAGTATCCGTTGGATTAAATTGTACAGTGATGATTTAGATCCTATAGCAATCCTACATTGACAAAAGGCACATCCATTATCCCTCGAGGTATTAACAATTGACAACACAGTAAGTAGCACAGTCATCATAGTTGTGCTGTAGATGCTGGATAATTTGTCCAGTGATGATGAAATTTCCAAAGCAATTCTGGAGTAACCAGTGTATATTACGTTTATGTCTGGGGATATTTACGACTGACAATACCATACTTAGTACGTCAACCAACAGATCATTGTAGTCGATGGATTAAATCGTTGAGTGACCATGATGATTGTATAGCTATTTCAGAACGACAAAGTACAGACTCATCAACCCACGAGATACTAACAATTGACAACGCAATACTGAATAAAGCCGTAATCACAGTACCGTAGTCGTTGTATTACTCCGCACACTGATGGCGTATGTTGCAAAGCAATTATAGAATGACCTATGTATAGAATGGTCATTGCTAGTGATATGTATAATGGACAGTGCGGTTCTTAGTGCATCTACCAAGAGAGCACTTTTGCCAAAGGCTTAACCTGTTCTATGATGACGTATTTTCTGTAGCTACTCGAAAACGAAAAAAGATAGATCCATTACATTTCGAGTTGTAGACAATTGACGTCAACTACTTAGTACAGCCACCATCCCAGCACATTAGACGTTGTACTACTTTGCTCACTGATAATGTAACCTCCAAAGCTACTCTGATATAACCGGTGTACAGTACCCTTATTGCTAGTAGTATTTGCAATTCAGAGTGCAGTACTCAGCACATCCACCAACAGAGCGCTGTTGCCGCTGGATTAAGCTGTGCAGTGATGATTTTGACTTATTAATAATTATAGAATAACAAGGTATAGACATATTATCCCTCGAGATGTTAGCAATTGACATTAGAATACTGGGTACAGACACCATAACTGTACTACTTTCGTTGGAATACTCTATTCACTGACGATATATATTCTACAGAATTTCTAGAATGACAAGGCACAGATCCATTATCCCTCGACGCATTATCTTCTGGCACCACAGTACTGAGTACATCCATCACCACAGTACCGTATGCGTTGGAATACTCCGCCCATTGGTGACGTAAGTGGCAAAGATATTCAAGAATACCCTATGTATTGAATGGCTATGTCCAGTGATATATACAGTTGAGATTGCGGTGCACAATGCATCTTCGAACAGAGCACTCTTGCTGCTGGAGTAATCTGTTCTCTACTGATTTATGTTCTACAGCAATTCTGGAATAAAGGATGGCAGTTGTATTATTCCGCGAGATATAGACATTTGACAACACAGTACTAAGTCCAGTCACCACAGCAGCTCTGTAGACGATGGACCGTTTGCTCACTGATCATACAAATTCTAAAGCAACTCCAGAATTGTCCGTGTATAGTACTGTTATGGCCAGGGATACTTACACTTGACAGTACGGTGCATAGTACATCCACCAACACAGCACTGTAGCTGTTGGATTAATATGCTCAACGGTGATTTACGTTCTACTGCAATTTTCGGATGACACAATGCAGATCCATTATTCCTCGAGACATTAACAAATGACTACACAGTACTGAGTGCAGTCATCACCACAGCGATATAGGCCCTGGAACATTTGTCCACTGATTATGTAAGTTCAAAAGCAATTCTAGTATAATCGGTGTACAGTACGGTCATTGCTACGGATACCTTCAATTGACAGTACGCTACCTAGTTCATCCACGAACAGAGCATTGCTGCCGTTGGATTTACTTGTTCTGTATCCACTTTTGTTGTATAGCAATTCCAGACTGACTAATACATGTCCTTTAACTCTCGGGAAAGTAACGGTTGACGACACAATACTGAGTATAGCAATCATCACTATACATCCGCCGTTGGATTAATTATTCCACTGATGACTTAAATTCCATAACATTTCCAGTGTGACAAAGGAAAGTGCCATTATCCGTCGATATGTGAACAGTTGACAACACAGTACTTAGCGCAGTCGTCATCGCAGTACCGTAGACGTTGGATTACATTGATCACTGGTGACGAAATTTGCAAAGCAATTCTGGAGTAGACGTTGTATAGAACTAATATGTCTAGAGGCACTTACATTAGACAGTATGTTACTTAGTATATCCGCCAGCAGAGCAGTGTGGCAGTTGTATTGGTCCGAATAATAATGATTTGGATTTTAAAACAATTCGAGACTGACAACGTACATGTCCATTATCCTTCGAGACATTAGCAATTGATATCTCAGAACAGAGTACAGCCATCATCGTTGTACTGTAGCCGTTGGATTAAATAGGTTATAAATGATACATGTTCCACAGCAAATCCAAAATAATCATTGAATAGTACGGTTGTGTCTAGTTGTTCCTGCAATTGACAGTGAGGTGCTTAGTACATGAACCAACAGAGCACTGTAGCCGTTGGATTAATCTGTTCAATGACGAATTGAATTCTATGACACCTCCAGAAGTACATAATGTGGATCAGCTGTCCCTCGAGATATTTACATTTGAAGACACAGTACTGAGTGCATGAATCGTCACTGTATTGTATAGGTTGAATTACATTGTTCACCGGTGATGGAGTTTCGAAAGCAATTCTAGAATAATAATAGCATAGTTCGGCTTTGGCTAGAGATATTTACAATTGACGGTAGGGTACCCCAGTACAACCACCAGCAGAGTACTGCAGCCACTGTATTTATCTGCTAAACGATGCATTACAATTTATAGCAATCCCTGAGTGGCGAAGGGCAGATACATTATCCCCCTAGATATTAACAATTGAATACGCAGTACTGAGTACAACCATCGTCAGAGAACCATAGCGGTTTTATTCTTTGCTCACCGATGACGTGATTTGGAAAGTAACTTTAAAATACCCTATGTATTCAACGGTTATTGCTCGAGACATTTATATTAGCCGGTACGGTACTTAGTACGTCTACCAACAGAGTACTGTTAACGTTGGATAGTTCTGTTCACTGTTAATTTATATTCCACAGCAATTCAGGAATGAGAAATGCAGATCTACTATCCCTTGGGATATTAACAATTGACAATACAGTTCTGAGTACTTCAATCATCACATTACAGTACCCGTTGGATTTATTTGTTGATCGATGATGTAAATTCT
This sequence comes from Eufriesea mexicana, assembly GCF_001483705.2. Lineage (NCBI taxonomy): Eukaryota > Metazoa > Arthropoda > Insecta > Hymenoptera > Apidae > Eufriesea > Eufriesea mexicana. The sequence continues at coordinate 161,668 of NW_016911259.1, read as the reverse complement.
GCAGCAATTTCAGAATGATCAGTGTATAGTACGATCATGGATCGGAATATTCACAACTGAGCGTGCGGTTCTTTGTACATCTACAAACAGATCACTGTAGCCGTTGGATTAATCTATTGATTGATCATATGGGCCCTACTAAGATTCTAGAATGATCAATGAATAGGTCAAATATCGGTAGAGATATCGGCAGTAGGGAGAAAATTACTGATTTCAGCCATCTACACAATACTATAGCGATTGCATTAATTTGTTGGCTGATCATGCGAACTCTTCAGCAATTGTAGGGTGATCAATGGACAGAGCAGTTGTCGCTGAAGACACTGACATATGACAGTGCGGTACAGAGTGCAGTGATGCAGAAACTACCATTAACATTGCCATAATCTGTTAGCTTTGCATCTACGACCTTCAGCGAGTCCAGCATTATCTGCAGATATAGCAATTGTCGCTATAGGCATGGGCAACTGGAACAGGCTGAGCGTATATCCATCAGCACATTACTATAGCTATTGAGGATGCCCATTCACTGATCATATATGTCCAAGGGGAATACCAGAATGATTAATTGGTGGATCAACAAGCACTAGTGACATTGAGGATGGACAACACCGTATCTAACGCATCTGTCAATACGGTACTATAGCCGTTGGGCTAACCTATGCGCTGATTATCTGGAACATATAGCAACTCTAAGTTGTTCATAGATTACGTTAATTAGAGATGGCAATACTATCCTCTGACAATACTCTACTGAGTACACCTATGAACGTATTTCTGCAGACATTGCATTAACCTTTGCCCTGTTCATCCCAATTATGTAGCAATTCTAGAATCACCATTGGATAGATCAATTATCGCTACTGCTATTAAGCATCGCTGGAGATATTGACAAATGACAATGAAGTACTGGGTTTATTCGTCTACACAATACTGTAGCCGTCGGATTAGACCATTCAGTGATAACATAGGTTCTACAACAATACTAGAATGGCCAATGGGCGGATCAACTAGAACTACTGATATTGAGAATTGACCATACACTGCTGAAAACAGCCATGATTAAATTTCTACAGGCATTGTATGAACTAATCCTTTGATCATTCATATTATACTGCTATTCTAGATATAACATTGGATAGATAAATCATCGCATGAGATAGTGGCTATTGACAATACAGTACCGGGTAGAGCAGTCAACACATTTTTACAGGCATCGCATAAATCTGTTCCTTGTTCGTCCACGTTACATCTTAATTCAAGAATGATGAATGCATAGATCATATATCTGTAGGAATACTGACAGATGGCAATACACTACTCAGTGTGGCGGTCTACACAATACTATGGCCTTTGGATTAATCACTTCGTTAATCAACCAAGTTATTCAGCTATAGTGGTATGAGGAATGGATATAGAAATTGAATCTAGGGGTATAGACGTATGTCAATACAGCTCTGAGTAAGGACATTAATTGGACACTGCAGCCGTTTGATTAACCAGGTCACTGATTGATCAAATTCTATAGCACCTCTAGAATGACAAAAGACACATCCATTATCGCCCGAGATATCAACAGGTGACATAGCAGTAGGGGGCACAGCAATCATGACAGTACTGCAACCGTTGAATTAATTTGTTCACTGATGATTTAAGTACTATAGCATTTCTAGACTTATCAGCAGATGGAACATATCTCGGTAGTGATATTGACAGCTGACCATACAGTACTGAATGCAGGCATCTTCGCAACACAGTAGCCATTGAATTAATCTGTCCGCTGATCATCCGAGTCCATCAACAGTTGAAGAATTTTCTATGGACAGAGCAGTTGTACCTGCAGAAATAGCAATTCGTTAACACAGAGCTGAGTATAACCGTCAACGGATCACTGTGGCCGATTCATCAATCAGGTCACTCATGCCTTGAACACTATAGTGTTTCTAGAATGCAAAGGAAGTATCTGTTATCGATCGAGATATTAAAAATTTTAAAAAGAGTTCTGAGTAGTGCCATCATCGACGTACTGAAGCCGTTGGGTTGACATGCCCACTGATGACTTAATTCCACAGCAATTCTAGCATAATCAATGTACAGATCGGTTACAGCTAAAAACATTTACAATTAGCAGTACGCTGTTTACTAGCACCGCCAGTAGGGCACTGTAGCCTTTGGAATGATCTGGCCAATGATGATGATAAATGTATAGCATTTCTGGAACAATCCATGTGTATACCAAATATCGGTTGTGCTATTTACCAATGGCAACACAGTAGAGTGTGTAGTGATATTCGCAGTACTATAGCCAGTTAATTAATATGTCCGGTGACCGTGTAATTTTTTTGCGACGGTAGAAAGCTGAATGGACAGAGCAATTGTCGCTGGCGACATAGACACACGTCAATACAGTATTCACTATAATCATCAGCGGAGCACGGCAGCCGGGTGAATAATCTGATCGCTAGTGGTTCAAATTATATAGTAATAATCTAATGACATAATGCAGATCCATTATCGCTCGAAATATTAGTAACTGGCGTAAAAGTACTGATTACAGCCATCATCAGAGTACTGCCGCCGGTGGATTAATTTTTTCACTGACGATTTAATTCTATAGCAATTCTGGAATAATCAACGTATACTATGGCTGTTACTAGAGACATTTACAATTGACGGTACTCTCCTTAGTACATCCAGCATCAGGGCACACTGGTCTTTTTAATAATCTGCACAGTGATGTCTCGTATTCCATAGCAATTCTAGAATTAACATTGTATGGTTCAGTTATGGCTAGAGATGTTAACAAATGACTGTATGGCACATAGTACGTGCATCAACAGCTTGCACCTGCTGTTGGATAGATTTGTTAACTGGCGATGTGTATTCTATAGCAATGCTGGAATGACAAATCACGGATCCATTATCCCTCGAGACATTAAGTGTTGACAACGCGCTACCGAGCACAGCAGCCATCACACTGCTGTAGGTGGCGGGTCATTAGTTCACCGATGATGTATATACCAAAGCAATTCCGGAACAGCCAGTTTATAGATAAGTTATGTCTAGGGATATTTACATTTGGCAGTATGTTACATAGTAGGTCCAACAACAGGTTGCTGCATCCGGTGAACTACTCCGTACACTGACGATGTACGTTCCACAGTAATTCTGGAGTGACAAAAGACAGATCGGTTGTCGCTCGAGATATTAACAGCACACAACACAATACCCTGTACAGCCGTCATCACAGTATTGCATTCGTTTGATTAATCTGCTCTCTGCTGACCTATAACCTCCAAAATTTGGAGAACGATAAACGGTTAGACCACATGTCGCTAGTGATATCGACAGATGACTATAGTGTACCGAGTGTAGCCATTTACACCATAACATAGCCATTAAATTATTCCGCTCGCTGAACATCGAATTCCGCTAGCAATTGCAGAATAATCACTCGACAGTGCAACTTCTGTTGGAGACATTCATATATGTCAATAGGGCACTGAGTATAGCCATTAAAAGGGTACTGTAGCCGTTGCACCAAACTACATAAACGACGACATAAATTCTATAGCAAGTCTGTAGTGACTAAAGGCGAATTCATTGTCGCAAGAGAAATTATCACTTAACAACACAGTAGTGAACACAACCATCATCACAGTATCCGTTCGAATAATTTGTCCACTGATGATATATATTCCTCAGCAATTCCATCATAATCAACGTATAATTCAATTATGGCTATAGAAATTTGCAATTGCCAGTACGGTACTTAGTTCTTTCACCAGCAGGGCATAGATGCCGTTGTATTAATCGGTCCACTGATGGTTTATATTTTATAGCAATTCTAGGGTGACAAGAGGCAGGTCCATTATCGCTCGAGTCATAGGCGTTGTAGACAACACCATCATTACAGTGCTGTTGCCGTTGGATATGTCTGGTCACAGAAGATTTAAATTTCACTGATTTTCTGTATTCTATGACAGTTCTAGGTTGATCAACGCATAAATCTGTTGCATCAGGAGAAATTAACACCTGATAGTATAGTCCTGACTACAGCTATCGACGCAGTACCAAACCCACTGCAACAACCTATTCCTATCTGATCTAACTTATATTGCTATGCAAGTATTACTACTGGAAAGAGGAATTGTCGCTAAAGACATAGACAATTGAATATACGGCATTGACACTTGAAATCTAAGCAGCGCCACGACCATTTGTTTCATCTATTCGCAGATCATCTAAGTTCTACATAAATCCTAGTACGTCTAATTTATGTATTAATTACCCCTATAGATATTGAAAGATATCAATACTGCACGAAGTGCAGTCATTAACACAGTACTCTAGCAGCTGGATGAATATACTCAATGAGGATTTATATTCTTCTGCATTTCTAGGATAACGAACGAAAAATCAACTATCGTTCGAGACAATAAGCTCTGAGAATACACTGTAGATTACAGCAATTAACTCTCTACGACGACCGTTGTATTGATGAATACATTGCTAATCATGAATGACCCATGGATAGATCAATTATCGCTTTAGATATAGACAATTGGACATGCAGTATTGATTGTGGTCGTCTACGCAGTGCGATATCCAATTGATTAATCTTTTCGCTGATCATGTAAATTCTACAGCAATCCTAGAATGCGCCATGAGTAGATCGAATTTAGCTACAAACATTGACAGCTGGCAATAGTGTACCGAGCATAGCCGTCTATATTGTATTGTAGCCATTGAAATAGTATTTTCACAGAAGTTCCAACCTCCACTGAAGTTCTAGAATGATGAAAGGTTCCATCAGGTATACCTGGAGATAGGATCGTTTGAAAATGCACAACCAAGTATGTGAATTAAGGCCGTGCTACAGCCATTGTATTGACCAATCCTCTAATCATGCACTTTATATCGCAATTCTATTGTTATCAATGTATAAATAAGCTTTCTGTAGTGGTATTGACAATTGAGGATATAGTACTAAGCATGCCCATCTACAGATTACTATTGTCACTTGACTCAAAAATGCACCGATCACCTAACTTCTACAGCAATGCATGATAATTCTACTTCATTCTACGACCAACCTACAGTCGCTGAAAAAGTGGAATGATCAGCAACAGATCAATACAATGGCTAAAGTATTGTGTAGACGGATGGACTCAGTACTGTAACGTTATTTGTCAATACCGTTACAGATATATGATGTATCCGTTGACCATACTAGAGTTGCTATAGTGTTAAAGTCAATAGTCTATAGTTAAGCCTAACGGCTACAGTGACCTCATGGCGGACGTACTATGTACCGTAATATCAATTGCATATGTCCCTAACCATAACAGTTGCATACGTTGATAGTACTGAAATTGCTGCGGAATATACATCACAAGTTAACGAGTTAATTCAACGACAGCTATACACTGACTTTGCCTGTATGCATTACAGCGTTGCCAGTTCATAACGCTTCGAGCTATAATGGATCCGAATTCTGCCATTCTATAATTGCTATGGAATTAAAAACGTAATTGCAAGGATTAATGGAACGGCTACAGTGCTCTGTTGGTGGATGTACCATGTACAGTTCCGCAGATAGTAAATAACTGAATTCGTTACCTTACTATACATTGGTTATTCTTGCATTGCTGTGGAATTTACATCACCGATGAACAGATTAATCCAACGGGTACGGTAATGTGGTGATGGCTGATCTCTGTACTGTGTTGTCAATTGTTAATATCGCGAGGGATAGTAGATCTGTATCATGTTATTCTAGAATACATATAGAACCTAAATCATCATTGCAGTGATTAATGCAGCGGCTGCAGTGCTATATTGGTGGCCGTAATAAGTACCGCACTGTCAATTGGAGATATCTTATGACATATCCGTAATATACATCGATTATTCCAGGATTGCTTTCGAGTTTACATCGTGAGCAAACAAAGTACTCGAACGGCCACAGTAATGCGATGATTGCTGGACTCAGTACTGTGTACTCAGTTGTTAATTTTTCGAGTGGTGATGGATCAGTCTTTTGTCACTTTGGAAATACTGCAAAATATAAATCATTATTGAACAGATTAATTCAGCGTCTGCGGTGCTCAGCTGGTAGATATACGAAGCACCGTACTGTTAATTGAAAGCACCTCAAGCTCTTACCGTACTAAACGTTGACTACTCTTGAAATGCTATGCAAGTTACGTTATCAGTAAGCAGAGTCGTTCAACGGCGACAACAGATTGATAATGGCAGTACTGGGTACTGTGATGTCAAATGTTAACGTCGCGAAGAATAATGGATCTTTAGTTTGTCATTCCAAAGTTGTTATAAAACCTAATTAATCTTTGAACAGAGTAATCCAACAGCAACAGTGCACTCATGGTAGATGTATGAGGTACCGTGCAGTCAAGTGTAAATATATCTATGCATAACCGTAGTATACTTTGATTGTTCTAGAATTGGTTTTGAAGTGACATTATCAGTGAGCAATGTCATTCAATCGTTAGAATACCGTGATGACGGCTGTATTCAGTACTGTGTTTCGAAGTGTTAATGTATCGAGCGATATGGATCTGCGTTTCCATTCCTAGAAATGCTGTATAATATAGATCATCAGTAATCAGATTAATCCAACGGCAATAGTGCTGAGTTGGTAGACGTACTAAGTACCGTACTGTCCATTGGAAGTATTTCTAGCCATATCCGTAATATGCATGGATTATTGTAGAATTCCTTTGAAAGTGATATTATCAGTAAACAGAGACATACAACGGTCTCCATGCCGCCATGATGGCTGTACTCAGTACTGTTTTGTGAACTGCTAATATCGCAAGGGGCATTGAGCCAGTGGCTCAGTTTTCAGTCAATATAAAATCGTTATAGTGTCTAATTTATCACTGAAAGTACTATTCCAAACGCTACAGTGCTGTATCGGAGAATGTAATATGTTCCGTACTGTCAACTGGAAATGTCACTGGACATAACCGTACTATACTTCGATTATTCCAGAATTGCGGTCGAATTTAAATCATCAGTGAGCACAGCTGACCAACGTCTGCTTTACTGCGATGACGGCAGTATTAAATACAGTGTTGCTAACGTCGATATCTAGGGCGATAGTGGTCCCATGTTTTGTCAACCTAGAATTGCGATAGAATATGGATAATCATTGAACAGCTTAACCCACGGGCCACAGTGTTATATTGGCGGATATAATAAGTACCGTAATGTCAATATTAAATATTTCATGCCATAAGAGTTATATTCGATTATTGTTCCAGAGTTCCTTTGGAAATTAAAACATCAATGAGCAAAGTATTCCAAAGGCTACAGTACTGTGATGATGGCGGTACTAAGTACATGGTTTGTCAACTGTTAGTACCACGTGGGTTAAGTTTCTGCCTTTTGCATTCTAGAATTGCTACAATACCTAAGTCATCATAGAACAGATTATTCCAACGGCATAAGTGACCTCTTGGAGGATGTACTAATTACCGTACTGTGAATACTAACTGTCACAAGCCATAATCGTATTATACATAGTTTACACAAGATTTGCTTAGAAATTTTGACCATCAGTTAACAAAGTAGTTAAACGTTCACATTACTGTGGCGGTGACTGAAATCCGCACCATGTTGGAAATTGTTAATATCTCGACGAGCAGTGGATCTATTTTGTCATCCTAGTATTGTCATAGAATATAAATCATAATTGCACAGAATGTTCCAACAGCTACAGTGATGTATTTGTGGATGCAGTAAGTACCGCACTGTCGGTATCAGATATTTGAAGCCATAACCGTAATATACAAAGATTATTTCAGCATTGCTTTCGAATTTGAGTCGCTATTGAGCAAAGCCCTCCAACGCCTACACTACTGTGAAGATGAATGTACTCCGGGCTGTGCTGTAAATTTTTAATATCTCTACGCATAATGGATCTATCATTTGTCATTCTAGAACAGCTATAGAACCTATATCATCAATGAACAGATTAATACAGCGGTTGCAATGCACTGCTGGTTGATGTACTAAGTATCGTGCTGTCAGTCGGACATATCACTAGCCATAACCATTCTATAAATTCAATTGTCCAGAATAGTTTTGGAATTTGCATCATCAGCGATCAATCTGCGGCTACATTACAGTGTTTATTGCTGTACTCAGTGCTGTGATGTAAATTGTTCATACCTATAGGTATAATGGATGTGTCCTTTGTCATACCAGAACAGCTATAAAATCCAGGTCATCACTGAAGGGATTAACACTGCTGTAGTGCTCTCTTCATAGATGTACTAAATGACGTACTCTCAACTGTAAATATATCGCTAGTCATAAAAGCACTATAAATTGGATATTCTGGGATCACTTTCGAATTTACATCATCAGTAATAAGAAAAGACCAACGGCTGCAGTAATGTGATTATAGCTGTACTCAGTACTGTGCTCTCAATTGTTGATATCACGAGCGATAGTGGACATTTGTTTTGTCATTCTAGAATTGTGATGGGACCTACATTATCACTGAACAGCCTAATCCAAGCGCTAGTGTGCTATATTGGTGCATGTAGTAAAAGACGTACTGATAATTGGAACCGTCGCAAGCCACAACGGCAATATACATTGATTACACCATAATTGCATTCATATTTACATCATCAGTGAAAAAGGTTATCCTACAGTTACCATACCGAGACGATGGCCGGAGGAAGTACTTTGTTGTCATTTGTTAATATCTCAGGGGATACTGGATCAGCATTTCTCATTCTTGAATTGCTGTATAATATACATCGTCATTGAATAGATTAATCCAACGGCAATAGCGTTGTATTGGAAGACGTACTCATCACCGTATTGTCAATTGTACATGTCAGATGCCATAACCGTACTATGCATAGGTAATTCCAGAATTACTTTAGAATTTTCGTCATCAGTGAACAATGTATTCCGCAGTCTACACTACTTTGGTCATGGATATACTCAGTACTGTTCTGTCAATTGTCAATAAGTCGAGGAATAGTGGACCTGCATCTTGCCACTCTGGAAGTGTTATAGAATTTTGGTCATCATAGAACACATTAGTCTAACGAATAGAGCTACACTGCTCTATTCGTGGACGTAATATGTACAGTACTGTCAATTGAAACGTCTTAAGGAATAACCGTGATATACAACGATTATTCTAGACATGCATTCGAATTCACATAATCAGTGGGTAAAGTTATTTAAACGCTACAATACTGTGATGACGGCTGTACTCAGTACTGTGTTGTCACTTGCTAATATCTCGAGGGATAGTGGTTCTGCATTTCACGCTCTAGAATTCCTATGGAATATACATCATCAGTTATCAGATCTATCAAACATTGATCTGTTGGAAGATGTGCTAAATGCCGCACTGTCAATTATAAATGACACTAGCCACAACCGCACTGTATACAGGTTATTCTAGAATCTCGTTCGAATATTCATTATCAGGGAGCGAAGTATTGCTACGGCTATATCACCGTAAGTGTGGCGTACTCAGTACTGTGCTGCAAATTGCTAATACCTCGAGGGCCTGTGGATGAGTATTTTGTCATCCAAAAATTGTTATAGGGTATAAATCATCATTGATCAGAATAATTCTACGGCCTCAGTGTTACATTGGTGTACGTGATCAGTACAGTACTGTCAATTGGAGATATTACGAGACATAACCGTGACATGTAGTGTCTACTCCAGAAATGCTTTGGTATCTACATCGTCAGTGTACAAAGTTATTCAAGGGCTACATTACAGTGATTGTCACTGTACTCAGTTCGGTGTCGTCATTTAGTAATACCTCGAGGGATAATGGAACTGCATTTCTCTTCCTACAATTGCTGTGGAATATGTACTGTAATTGAACAGAATAATCCAATGGCACCAGCGACTTCTTGGAAGATGTACTAAGTGCCGTACTGTCAGCTGCAAATATCACTGGCCGTGACCGCCATATACATAGGTTATTCAAGAAATAAGAAAGAATTTCCGTTATCAGTGAACAAAGTATTCCAATGTCTACATTAATGTGGTGTTGGCTGTACTCGGCACTGTGTTGGCAGTTGCCAATATTTCGAGGGTCAGTGGATCTGTGTTTAGTTATTCTAGAATTGGTATAGGGTTTAAACCGCCATTGAACAGGATAATCGCGCGGATCCTGTGATACATTGGTGAATGTAATAAGAGCAGTACCTTCAATTGGAATTATCTCAAGCCATAACCGTAATATACTTAGATATTTCAACAATTGCAATGAAATCTACATCATCAGTGGACAACGTTTCTCAACGACCACAATACTGCGGCGATAGCTGCACTTGGTACAGTGTTTTTAATTGCCGATACCAAGAGCGGTAGCGGACCAGTGTTTTGTCATTCTAGAATTGTACAAGAACTTCATTCATCATTGGATTGCTTAATCCAACGACTATAGTGCTATATTTGTGCATGTTATATGTCCCGTGCTGTCAATTTGAAACATCTAAAGCAACAACCGTAATATACATTGATGCTTTCAGTACTGCTTTGGAATATATACCACCATTGAGCAAAGTAGTCCAACGTATATGCAATGATGGCTGTACTCATTATAGTTTTTTTAATTGTTGATACCTCGGGAGAAAGTAAGTCCGTATTTTGTCATTCTAGAATTTTCATAGAAATCAAATCATTACTGAAGTGTTTGATCCAACGGCTACAGTGCTATACTGGGGCAAGTAATATCTACGGCACCGTCAATTGGAAACGTCTCAAGCCATGACAGTAATATACATTGCTTATTCCTGAATTGCCTTGAAATTTACGTGGTCAGTGAACAAATTAGTCCAACGGCTAGAGTACTGTGATGATGGCTGTATTCAGTATGGGCTGTCAACTGTTAATATATCCAGGGGTAATGGATCTGTCCTTTGTCTTTCTAGATACGCTATATAATCGATGTCATCACTGAAGAAGTTAGTACAGCGGCGGCAGCGGTCAGCTGGTGGAAGCAGCAATTTCCGTGCTCTCAGTTTGAAATGTCCCAAGAAATAACCGTACCATAAATTGATTATTCCAGAATTGCTATGGAATTTACAATATTAGTGTACATAGCATATCAATGGCGGCATCATCGTGACGATGGCGGTACTTATTAATGTGTTTTCAATCCTTAATATCTCGAGGTATAATGGACCATCATCTTTCATTCTACAATTGCTGAAGATTATACATCCCCAGAGAGCTCATTAATCCATCTGCGACAGTGCTCTGATGGTAGACATACTAATCACCGTTCTGTGATTCATAAATATCAATAGACGTAACAGAAATGTACCTAGGTTGTTCAAGATTTACTTTAGAAATTTCATCGTCAGTGAAGAAAATAGCCCACCAGAAATATTACTGTGTTGGTGGCTGTACACATTTCTGCGTTATCCATTGTTAATAGCTCAAGGTTCACCGGATCAGTATTTTGTCGTTCTAGAATTGATATAGGATTTAAAGCATCGCCGAACAGCATAACCCAACTGCAAGCGTGCTATATTTGTGGTTGTTACTAGTACCGTACAGTCAATTGGAAGTATCTCAAGGCATAATCGCAAAATACAATGATTATTCCTGAATAGCTTCGAAAATTACATCATCAGTGAGAAAGCAGTCCAACGGATACAATGGTGTGTCGATCGCTGTGCTCAGCACTGTGTTGTCAATTGTTAATATCTCGTGGGATAATGGTTCTGTCTTTTGTCATTCTAGATTTGCTATGAGATAAATGTCGTCACTGAATATATTAATACGGAGGCTGCAGTTCTCTACTGGTGGTTGTACCTATTACCATGATGTCAGGTGGAAATATCTGTAGCCACGACCTTGCTACATATTGAATATTCTAGAAATGCCTTGGAACTCTCATTATCAGTGATCAAGGTTATTCAACAATTACAATACTGGGATGATGGCTGTACTCAGTACTGTGTCGTCAATCGCTAGTATCTGAATGGGAAATGGATCTGCATTTCTCGTTTCAGAATTGACGTAGGCTACCCAACTTCAGTGAACAACTCAATCAACGGGAGCACTGCTCTGCTGGTAAATGTACTAAATACCGTTCTGTTAATTGAAAACATCACTAGCCATAATTGTTGTATATAGATTTTATGGTAGAATTTCTCAGGAATTTACATCTTCAGCGAACAAAGTCGTCCAACGTCTACGTTAAAGTGAAGATTGCAGGAACCACTACTTTGCCGTCAATTATTTATATCTTGAGAGATTGGTCCCGTATATTGCCATTCTGCAATTGCTATACAATATATATCATCACCGTACGGATTAATAGAACTTCAAATGTGTTCTGTCGGCGGATGCACGATGTACTATAATTTCAATTGGGTATGTCGCAAGTCATAAGCGTACTATACATTCGATTATTCCAGGTTTGATTTGCATCTTACATAAACAGCGAATAAATCAGTACACCTGCTACATTACCGTGTTGACGGTTGCGCACAGTACTGTGTTGTCAATTGTTAATAACTCGAGTGATAATGGATTTGTCTTTTGTCATTCTGGAATTGCCATGAGATCAAAATCATAATTGACCGCATTAATACAGATGATACTGCGCTCTGCTGGTGGATGTACTAAGTTCCGCGCTGTCAGTTGGAAATATCTGTAGCCTTGACCGTACTATACATTTTTTGGTCCAGAATTGCTTTGTAACTGACATTATCGGTGAACATATTTATTCAGCCATTAAAATAGTATGATGATAGCTTTACTCGGTACCGTGTTGTAAATTGTTAATATCTGCTGGAATAATGGCCCTGCCCTTCCCGTTTTAGAATTGCAGTGGAATGTCCAGCATCAGTGACCAATTTAGTTCATCCAGAGCAGTGCTATGGTGGTAGATGTAATATTCAATATACTGTGGATCGTAAACATTGCTAGCCATAACCGTATTATGCATATTTTATTGCAGAATTTCAGAGGAACTTACATCATCAGTGAAAAAAGTATTTCAGTGACTACATTAATGTGATGAAGGCCTGAATCTGTACTTTTTTCAATTGTTTGTGTCTCGAAACTTAATGGACCTATATTTCACCATTCTGGACCGACTACAGAATATGTATCATCATTGAACAGATTAATCAACCGCAACAGTATATTGTTGGCATATGCATGAAGTACCGTAATATCAGTTGGAAATATCACAAGCCATAGCCGTACAATGCATTGTATATTCCAGAGATGCTTTGCAGGTTACATAATCAGTGAATTAAGCAGAGTAACGGCTACACTGCTGTGACGACGGATGTACTCAGCGCTGTGCTGTGAATTGTCAGTAACTAGGGGCATAATGTATCTGCATTCCTCGTTCCAGAATTGCTGTACAGAATACAACTTGCGTGACAAATTTAATGCATCGGCAACAGTGCTGTGTTGGTAGATGTACTAACTGCAGTACTGCGAATTGTAAACATTACTAGCCATAACCGTAGCATACATATTTTATTAAAGAAATACTTAGTAACTTACATCGTCTGTGAACATAGCAGTCCAGCGACTACATTACCTTGATCAAAGCTGCAATCATTACTGTCTTCTCAAATCTTAAAGCTTCTAGGGTCAGTAGATCCGTGTCTTGTCATTCTAGAATTGTTATAGAATATAAATCATAATTGGACAGATTAATCCAACCGCTGCCGTGATATATTGCTGGATGTATTAAGTACAGTACGTGCAATTTTAAATATTTCAAGCCACAACCGTTATATACAATAACTACTCCAGAGTAGCTTTGGAATTTTCGTTATCAGTGTACAAAGCGGTGCAGCGGCTAAATTACTGTGGCGATGGCTGTCCTGTGTACTATTCTGTCAACTGTTAATATCTCGGGGACAATTGGATCTGTATTTTGACATTCTAGTACTGTTATAGGATTTAAATCATCACTTAACAGGTTATTACAGAGGTTGCAGTGCTATATTAGTGGACGTAACATGTACCGTACAGGCAGTAGGAAATATCTCAAGCCATAACAGTACCATACAGTGATCATTCCATAATTGCTTTGGAATTTACATCATCAGTGAACTAAGTAGTCCAACGGTTACACCACTGTAAGGATGGCCGTGGTTAGTAATTTGTTGTTAAATGTTAATATCTCGAGGGACACTGGACCTTCACATTTCATTCTTAAATTGCTCTCGAATGCACATCACCTGTGAGCTGATTAATCCAACGGCAACTGTTGCCCATTGGTAGCTGTACTAAGCACCGAATTGTCAATTGTATGTATCACTATCCTGATCCATACAATACATAGACAATCCTAGACTTTCTTCTGTATTTCCATCGTCAGTCAGCAGAATTGTCTAACGTCTACGTTACTGTGTTGAACGCTATACTCTGAAATGTATTTGAAATTTTAATACATCCAGGATTAGTGGATCTGTATTTTGTCGTTCTAGCATTGTTATAGGATCTATGTCATGATTAAACAGAGTTATCCATCCGCTATTCTGCTATATTGGTGGATGTCATAGGCTCCGTACTGTCTGCAGATGATATCACATGCCGTAATCGCAACAAGCCCTGATTAATACATTATTGCATGGAATTTACGTCATCTGTGGTCAAAGTAGCGCAAGGGGTACTGTGATGATGGCTGTATTCAGTACTGTACTCCCAATTGTTACTATAGTGAGGGATAATGGACCTGTATCATGTTAATCTAGAACTGCCATAAAACCGTTATCTTCGTTGAACAATCTAATCCAAGGGATACAGTGCTATACTGGTGGATGTACTAAGCACGGTACTTTCAGTCCCAAATATCCCTAGCTATAACCGTACTTTACACTGATTATCCTGGAATTGCTTGGGTATTTAAATCATCTGCGAACAAATTATACAAAGTGAACAGCACTGTGATGATGGCTGTAGTCACTAATGTGTTATAAATAGTTAGTGTCTTGGGGGATAGTGGACCTGCATTTTGTCATTCCAGGATTTTTATAGAATTTAAATCACCATTCAGTACTTTAATCCATTGGTTACAATGCTCTTTTGGTGGATGTAATAAGTACCGTATTCTCGTTTGTAAATATCTGAAGACATAACCGCACCATATATTGATTATCTCAAAATTGCTTTGGAATTTACATAATCAGTGGATAAAGGTGACCAAGGGCAACTGCACTGTGATGAGGGCTGCACTCATTACTTTGCTGCCGATTATTAATATCGCGAGCTATAATGAACCTTCGTCTTTCATTCCACTATGCTGTGGAATATAAACATCCAGTGAGATACTTAGTTAACTGCAGAGGTTCTCTGCTGATATTTGTACAAGTTACCATACTGTGAATTGTAAATATCGCTAGACGTAATCGTTTTACACATGGGGAATTCTGGAATCACTTTGGAATATAAATCATGTGTGAGCATAGTAGTCCACCGACCGCATTACTGTGATGATTGCTGTACTCAATGCTGCTGTGTGAATTGTTAATATCCCGAGGGGCAGTGGAAATGTATTTTATCATTCCGGAAATGTTGTAGAATTTACATCATCAACGAACATATTTATCCAGCGGATAAAGTGCTATATTGGTAGATATAAAGTGTGCCGTACTGTAAGTTGGAAATTGTCTCAAGCCGCAACCGCAATATGCATTGATTATTCCAGTACTGCTATGGAATATAGATCGTCAGTGATGAGAGCATTCCAACGGCTACAGCACGGTAAAGATGGCTGTACTCATTAACTTCTTGTCAATTGCTAATACCTCGAGGGATAATGGACCTGCGTATCTCGCTCTAGAATTGCGTTGATACATACATCATCAGTGAACAGATTAATCCAAGGGCAATAGTGTTCTGTTGAAACATGTACTATATGCCGTACTGTCAATTGTAATTATCACAAACCATAACTGTATTATACATAGGTTATTTTGGAATCACATTCGAATTGTCATTATAAGTGTACAAAGTTCTATAGCGTCTATATAACTGTGACGGTCGTTGTATTCAGTACTATGTCGTAAATACTGGACTGAATAATCCAACAGCTACTGAGCTATATTGGTGGATATAGTAAGTACCGTACCGTCAATTCGAAACATCTCAAGCCATATACGTAATATAAAATGATTATTCCGAAATTGCTCTGGAGCTTTCGTCATCAGTGTACAAAGCAATTCCACGGCAACAATATTGTGGTGATGACTGTAATCTGTCCAGTCTCATCATTGTTCAATTTCTCGAGGGCCAATTGATCTGCATTTCTTTGGGAGTCTGTGGAATACACTCTACCAGTGGGCAGAACAATACAACGGTAACAGTGATCTGTTGGAAGATATACTAAATGGAGTACTGCCAGTTGTAAATAGCTCTAACCATAACCGCAGAATGCATAGATTATACTAGAATCACTTTCCAATTTACATTATCAGTGAAGACAGTAGTCCAAAGGCTACATCGCTGTGATGGGGTGTATTCAGTACTGTGTTGTAAATGGCTAATATCTCGAGTTCCAATGTATCTGTGTCTTGTCATTCTAGAACCTTTATAGAACTTAAATCATCATTGAACAGAATTATTCAACAGACACTATGCTATAGTGGTGAATGTAATGAATGCCGTACTCTCAATTGGAAATAGCTCAAGACAACCGAAATATACATAGATTACTCTAGAAATACTTCGGAATTTACATCACCAGTGCTCAAAATCATTCAACGGCTGCAATACTGCGGTCATGGCTGTACTCAGTACTGTGTCTTCATACTTTAATTTCCCGAGCGATAATGGGCCTGCACTTCTCGTTCTATAATTGCTGTGGACTATACATCATCTGCGAAAAGATCAATCTTAAGTCAAATGTGATCCCATAGAGGACGTGCTAAATGCCGTATTGTCAAGTGTTAATGTCACTAAGTATAGCCGCACAATACATATGTTATACTAGAGTCACTTTCGATTTTACATTATCAGTGAGCAAAGTTGTGCAGCGGCTACAATATCGCGATGATGGCTGTACTCGGTCCTGCGTTGTCATTTGTTAATATCTCGAGGGGTGAAGGAGCTGCATCTCTCATTCTAGAATTGCAGTGATATATACGACATCAGTGAACAAATTAATCCAACGGCAAGAGTGCACTGCTGGAAGATGTACGAAATGCCGTACCGCGATATGTAAATGTCACTACCCACAGCTACACTATACATAGGTTATTCTAGGATAATTTTCGAATTTACATCATCAGAGGGCAAAGCATTACACCGGCTACATTACCGAGATGGTGGGTGTACTCAGTACTGTGATGTAAATTGTAAAAAACAAGACTAACAGTGGTATTCTATTTGGTTGACCTAGAATTGGTATGGGACTTAGATCGTCCTAGAACGGATTAATACAACGAATACCGTGTTATATTGGTGGATGTAATATGTATCGTACTGTCAATTGGAAATGGCTCTAGACAACCGCAATAAACGTAGATAACTCTAGAATTGCTTTGGAATGTACATCATGATGGAACAAAGTTATTGACGGGCTAGAATACTGTGCTGATGCCTATACTCTGTACTATGTTGTCATACCATAACTTCTCGAAGAATAATTGATCCGCATTTCTGGTCATAGTGTTGCTGGGGAACATATATTACCAGTGATCAAATTAATACAACAGGGATGGCGAACTGTTGGAAGATGTAGCAAATGGCGGTCTGTCAATTGCAAATTGCACTTGTCATAACCGCACTATACATATGCTATTCCAGAATAACGTTCGAATTTACATTATAGGAGAACAAAGTAATATTGCGGTTACATAACTGTGATTGTCGGCGTCCTGTGCATTATGTTGTAAATCGCTAACACCTCTACGATTAGTGTCCCTCTATTTTGTCATCCTAGAATTGTTATAGGGTTTAAAGCATCATTGAACATATTAATCGGATGGCTATTCTGCGATGTTCGTGGACGTAATAAATACCGTAATGTCAACTGGAAATATCTCAAGACAAACGTAATATACATAGGCTACTCTTGAATTTATTTGGAATTTATATCGTCAGTGAACAATGCTATTGAACTTCTACAGTATTGAAATGATGGCTGTTTTCAGTACTGCGTTGTCATTTCTTGAAATCTCGATGGATAAATGACCTGCATTTCTCGTTGCAGATGTGCTGCGGATTATACAGCATCAGTGAACATATTATTCCAACGGCAACTGTGATCTGTTGGAAGATGTAATGAACGACGTACTGTCAATTGTGAATGCCATTATCCATAACCGCATTATACATAGGCTGCTCTAGAGTCACTTTTGGACTTACATTATAGGAGAACAAGGTAGTATTGCGGCTACATATATCTGATGGTCTGTGTCCTTTGTATTATATCGTAAATTGCTAACGTCTCTAGGATTAGTGGCCCTGCATTTTGCATTCTAGTATTGCTGTAGTGTTGAAGGCATCATTGAAATGAAGAATCCCACGTCTACTGTGCAATATTTGTGGCTGTAATATGTACCGTGCTGTAATTGGAAATATCTGAAGACAAACGTAGTATACATTCATTACTCTAGAATTGCTTTCGAATTTACATCATCATTGAACAAAGTTATTCAACGGTTAGAATATGGTGATGATGGCTGTTATCTGTTCTTTAATGTCATTTGTTCTTATCTAAAGAGACAATGGATCTGCATTTCCTGTTTTAGAATTGCTGTGGTGCATGTTTCGTCAGTAAACAGGTCAATGCTGCGGCAACAGTGATCTGTTGGAAGAGGAAATAAATGCCGTACCTTCAATAGTAAATATCACTGACCATAACCGCACAATGAATACGTTATGCTGAAATCACTTTCCAATTTTCATCGTCTGCGAACAAAGTAGTCCATCGTCAACATTACGGCGATGATAGCTATTCCCTCTACTGTGTTTACAATTGTTAATTACTCAAGCAACAGTGTTCCTGTATCTTGTCGCTCTAGAAATGCCATTGAACTTAAATCAGCATTCAACAGTTTAATCCAGCGACTGCAGTGCCACACTGGTGGTTGTAATAGGAACCGTCCTGTCAATTATATATATCTCAAGCCATAACCGTGAAATGCGTTGGTCAATCTATATTTGAATTTGAATTCACAACATCATTGACCAAATTTGATCAACGGCTACAATACTCTGGTAATGGCGGTACTCAGTGCATTGTTGTCACTTGTTAACTTCCCAAGGGAAAATGGATGATCATTTCCCGTTCTAGAATTGACGTGGAAAGTACCTTATCAGTGCATAGATGCACCCAACGGCAACAGTGATCAGTTGGAAGACGCACAGGATGCCGAACTGTCAACTATAAATGTCACTAACAGTAACAGCACAATGCATGTGTTATTCCAGAATCACTTTCGAATGTACGCTGTCAGTGAACAAGGCGCTCCAACTACTACACTACTGTGATGGTGGCTGTACCCAGTACTGCGTTGTCAATTGTTAGTAACTCGTGGGTCAGTGGATCTGTATTTCGTCATTCTGCAATTTTTATAGAATGTTAATCATCATTGAACAGAAAAATCCAATGGCTACTTTGCTGTATTGGTGTATGTAATAAGTACCGTACTGTCATTTGAAAATAACTGAAGAAGACTATAATATACGATGATTGTTCTAGAATTGCATTGGAAATTCCGTAATCAGTGAGCAAAGCTCTTCAACCTCTAGAATACTGTGGTCGAGGCAGTACTCAGCACTGTGTTGTCATTTACTAATACCTAAAGGGACGATGGACCTGCATTTCTCGTACTAAAGTATTACCAGTGATCAAATTAATACAACAGGGATGGCGAACTGTTGGAAGATGTAGCAAATGGCGGTCTGTCAATTGCAAATTGCACTTGTCATAACCGCACTATACATATGCTATTCCAGAATAACGTTCGAATTTACATTATAGGAGAACAAAGTAATATTGCGGTTACATAACTGTGATTGTCGGCGTCCTGTGCATTATGTTGTAAATCGCTAACACCTCTACGATTAGTGTCCCTCTATTTTGTCATCCTAGAATTGATATAGGGTTTAAAGCATCATTGAACATATTAATCGGATGGCTATTCTGCGATGTTCGTGGACGTAATAAATACCGTAATGTCAACTGGAAATATCTCAAGACAAACGTAATATACATAGGCTACTCTTGAATTTATTTGGAATTTATATCGTCAGTGAACAATGCTATTGAACTTCTACAGTATTGAAATGATGGCTGTTTTCAGTACTGCGTTGTCATTTCTTGAAATCTCGATGGATAAATGACCTGCATTTCTCGTTGCAGATGTGCTGCGGATTATACAGCATCAGTGAACATATTATTCCAACGGCAACTGTGATCTGTTGGAAGATGTAATGAACGACGTACTGTCAATTGTGAATGCCATTATCCATAACCGCATTATACATAGGCTGCTCTAGAGTCACTTTTGGACTTACATTATAGGAGAACAAGGTAGTATTGCGGCTACATATATCTGATGGTCTGTGTCCTTTGTATTATATCGTAAATTGCTAACGTCTCTAGGATTAGTGGCCCTGCATTTTGCATTCTAGTATTGCTGTAGTGTTGAAGGCATCATTGAAATGAAGAATCCCACGTCTACTGTGCAATATTTGTGGCTGTAATATGTACCGTGCTGTAATTGGAAATATCTGAAGACAAACGTAGTATACATTCATTACTCTAGAATTGCTTTCGAATTTACATCATCATTGAACAAAGTTATTCAACGGTTAGAATATGGTGATGATGGCTGTTATCTGTTCTTTAATGTCATTTGTTCTTATCTAAAGAGACAATGGATCTGCATTTCCTGTTTTAGAATTGCTGTGGTGCATGTTTCGTCAGTAAACAGGTCAATGCTGCGGCAACAGTGATCTGTTGGAAGAGGAAATAAATGCCGTACCTTCAATAGTAAATATCACTGACCATAACCGCACAATGAATACGTTATGCTGAAATCACTTTCCAATTTTCATCGTCTGCGAACAAAGTAGTCCATCGTCAACATTACGGCGATGATAGCTATTCCCTCTACTGTGTTTACAATTGTTAATTACTCAAGCAACAGTGTTCCTGCATCTTGTCGCTCTAGAAATGCCATTGAACTTAAATCAGCATTCAACAGTTTAATGCAGCGACTGCAGTGCCACACTGGTGGTTGTAATAGGAACCGTCCTGTCAATTACATATATCTCAAGCCATAACCGTGAAATGCGTTGGTCAATCTATATTTGAATTTGAATTCACAACATCATTGACCAAATTTGTTCAACGGCTACAATACTCTGGTAATGGCGGTACTCAGTGCATTGTTGTCACTTGTTAACTTCCCAAGGGAAAATGGATGATCATTTCCCGTTCTAGAATTGACGTGGAAAGTTCCTTATCAGTGCATAGATGTACCCAACGGCAACAGTGATCAGTTGGAAGACGCACAGGGTGCCGTACTGTCAACTATAAATGTCACTAACAGTAACAGCACAATGCATGTGTTATTCCAGAATCACTTTCGAATGTACGTTGTCAGTGAACAAGGCGCTCCAACTACTACACTACGGTGATGGTGGCTGTACCCAGTACTGCGTTGTCAATTGTTAGTAACTCGTGGGTCAGTGGATCTGTATTTCGTCATTCTGCAATTTTTATAGAATGTTAATCATCATTGAACAGAATAATCCAATGGCTACTGTGCTGTATTGGTGTATGTAATAAGTACCGTACTGTCATTTGAAAATAACTGAAGAAGACTATAACATACGATGATTGTTCTAGAATTTCATTGGAAATTCCGTAATCAGTGAGCAAAGCTCTTCAACCTCTAGAATACTGTGGTGGAGGCTGTACTCAGCACTGTGTTGTCATTTACTAATACCTAAAGGGACGATTGACCTGCATTTCTCGTACTAAAATTGCTGTGGTATATACAACATCAGCCAACAGGTTAATCCAACGGCAAAAGTGATCTGTTGAAAGACGTAATAGCTGGCGTTCTGACAATTGTAAATATCACTGACCATAACCGCACAATGAATACGTTATGCTGAAATTACTTTCCAATTTTCATCGTCTGCGAACAAAGTAGTCCATCGTCAACATTACGGCGATGATAGCTATTCCCTCTACTGTGTTTACAATTGATAATTACTCAAGCAACATTGTTCCTGCATTTTGTCATTCTAGGAATGTTATCGAATTTAAATCACCATTGAACAGTTTAATACAACAGCTACAGTGCTATATTGGCAGATGAATTATGTACCACACTGTCAATTGGAAATTATTAGAGCCCTATCCGTAATATACAATGATTATGCTAGAGTTGCTTTGCAATTTTCATCATCAGCGGACAAAGGCATTGAACGGCTGGAATACTGTGATGGAGGCTGTACTCAGTACTGCGTTGTCATTTTCCAATTTCTCGAGGGATAATGGATCAGCACATCTCGTTCTAGAATTGCTGTGGAATATGCACCGTCAGTGGAGAGATTATTCAGATGGCAACAACCTGTTGCCGGGAGAACTACGAACCGTACTCTCAATTGTTAGGGCCAATAGCCAAAACCATAGTGTGCATTGATTACTCTAGAATAGCCGTGGAAATTACATCAGCAGTGAAGAAAGTAATGCAAGGTCGACAATAATGTGATGACGGTGGTACTCAGAGCTGTGTTGTAAATTTCTGATACCACGAGGGATAATGCAGCTCTGTTTTGCCATTCTAGAAATGCTATAACATATATATCATCATAGAACGGATGGAAACTGTGGCAGCAGGGCTCTGCTGGTGGGAGAGCTGAATACCGTGCAGTCAGCAAGAAATATCACATGACAGAGCCTTAAAAAATATTTATGATCAACACGTTGGCTGCCGCGCGAATTTTGCGTGACTTGCCCAAGACGCCAACATGAATTTCTCATTATGCGATGCATATTATGTTGAAATATTATTTACAGCATATAAGTTTAGTTGTATAACCTTGTTTTATGCACCTTCCGCGGCATTAATTTCTTCAAAGCATTACGGAAATAATGGTATTATTTAGAAATTTATGAGTATCGATGTTTACCCTAATTATGTATTTTCGCTATTGGTTGGGTCTCCGGTCACCGGTGGCCCCCACGGCGCTGTAGCCAAGTCGAGTGCCTGTCAGCGGTGTCCTCCATGGCAGCCAATGTGTTAAAGAATTGTTTTGGAATTTATATCATCAGTGGACAGAGTAGTAGGGTGGCTACATTACTGTGATGATGGCTGTAATCAGTAAGTAGCGGTCAATTGTTTATATCTCGAGGGATAATGGATTTTTATTTTTTTATTCTAGAAATGCTGCAGTATGTACGTTCTCCGTGAACAGACTAATCCTACGGCTACACTGCTCAGCAAGTGGATGTACTAAGTACCGTACTGTTAGTTATAATTATCCGTAGCCATAACCGTGCTATGCACTGGTTATTCCAGAATTGCTTTAGAATTTGTACCCTTGATGGGCACACTTCTACATCGGCTACAGCACTTTGACGAACGCTGTACTCTGTATGTGTTGTCAATTGTTAATTTCTCGAGGGATAATTGATATTACTGCAGTCGTGCCAGAATTGCAATAGAATCTAAATGATCATTGTGCATAATAATCCAGCGGGTACAGTGCTCTGTTGGTGGAAGTTCTAAGCACTGTGCAGACAATTGTAAATACCCCCAACTAGTTATTACAGAATTTCTTTGGAATTTACAGCATCACAGTACTGTAACCGTTGAATCAGTTTTTGACTGATGATGCGATTTTGAAGGCAATTTTAAAATAATCAATTTACAGTACGTTTATGGCTATAGATGCTAATAGTTGACAATACCGTACTTACCACATCCACCAGCAGGGCAGCATAGCCGTTGTATTAATCGGTTCGCTGATGATTTACATATATCAGCAGTTCTTGAATGAAAAAGGCGGATCCGTTATCCCTCGAAATACAAACAATTGGCAACACAGTACTGAGTACTGAGAACTTACAGTTCTGAGCGCAGTGCTTCGTACATCTACCAACAGAGCACTGTACCGATGAGACTAATTTCTTCAATTTTGATTTAAATTCCATAGCAGCTCTAAAATGACACAGGACAGATCCATTACATCTCGCGATATTAGCAATTGACAACAGTTTAATGAGAGCAACCATCATCACAGAAATGTAGCCGTTGGAATACTCTGTTCACTGATGGTAGAATTTCTAATGTCATTCTAGAGAAACCTATATATGTTACGGATGTTTCTAGTGACATCTACAATTGGCAGTACGGCAGTTAGTACCCTTACCAACAGAGCACTTATTCCGTTGGACTATTCGGGAAGCTGATGATGTATATTTTCCAGCAGTAATGGAATGCGAGATGGAGGACCATTAGCTTTCGAGACACTAACAGTTGTCAACATAGCACTGAGTACAGCCATTAGAACAGTATTGTAGCCTTTGTATTAATATGTCCGTCGATGATGCAATTTTCGCAGCAATTCTAGAGGAGTCAATGAATGATATTGTAATGGCTAGAGATATTTGCGGTTGACCGTACGTTATTGCGAACATCTACCAAAAGACCACTGTAGCCGCTGGAATAATCTGCTGAATGATGACATAGATTCTACAACTACTCTAGAATGACAATATACAAATCCATTATACTTCGCGGTATTAACAATTGACAACACTGTACTGAGTACAGACGTCATCGCAGTGCTGTTGACGTTGGATCATTTGTTCGCTGATGATGTATGTTCCAATGCAACCTTAGAATAATGAAAGTATGGTATGGGTATGGCTAGAGATATTTACAAACAACAGTCCTTTACTTAGTACACCCAGCAGCCGAGCACTGTTGCGGTTGGAATAATATGTACACCGATGACTTTTATTCGCAAGCAATTCTACAAGAACCATTGTATGATACGTTTATCTATGCAGACAGTAACTACCGACAGTATGGTAAGCAGCACAACAATCAGGAGAGCTCTATTGCCGTTTGATTAGTCTGCTCACCGGTTATTTGTATCCTACAGCAAAGCCAGAATGAAAACGCAGGCCCATTATTCCTCGAGACATTAACAATTGACAACACAGTAGAGAGCACGGCCATAATCACATTACTGTAGCCTATACAATAATTTGTTAATGGCCGAATAAATTTCTCAAGCCATTCTAGTGTATTCACTGTACATTACATTTATCTCCAGAGACGGTTGCTAAAGACGGTACGGTTCTCAGTACATCAATCAAGAGAGCACTATTACCGTTAGATTAATCTGTTCACTAATGACGTAGATAATACAACAATTCTGGTACGAAAAATGCTGTTCCATATTATCTCGAGGTATTGACATATGACAACACAGTAATGAGTACAGCCATAATCACAGCACTGTAGTCGTTGGACTGCTCTGTTCAGTGGTGTAAATTCCAAAGAAGCTCTCGGATGAAAGTGCACAGATCCTACATCCCTCCGCATGCTAAGGATTGACAAAACGTTTCTGGGTTCAGCCGTCATCACCGTACCGTTGCCCTTGGAATAATACGTGCATTGATGGCTTAAGTTCCAAAGCCATTCTAGAATAATTAATGCATAGTACGGTTATGTCTGGAGAAGTTAACAATTGACGTTACGGTACGTTGTACTTACACAGGTAGAGGTAGGTAGACGTTGGATTAATATGCTCACTGACGATGAATATTTACCTGCAATTTTAGAATGACAAAAGGCAGATTAATTATTCCTCAGGAAATTAGTAATTGACAACAAAGCACATAGTAGGGCCGTCATCGCAGTGCTATTGCCGATAGAATAATTTGGACATTGATACATTTATTTCCAAAGGTATTCCATAATAATCAATGTACTGTACGGGTATGGACCGGGATATGTGTAACTGGCATTGTAGTGCTTAGTATAACCACAAGCAGAGCACTGCAGCCACTGGATTATTGTGCTAAATGACCATTTATGTGTTATTCCAATTATGGAATGACAAAAGACAGATGAACTGTCCCTCGAAATATTAATAATTGTCAACAAATTACTGAGAGTAGCCATTTTCACTGCGCTGTAGCCCCTAGACAGCTCTGTTCACTGATGTATATTACAAAGCAATTCCGGAATGACAACACACTGGTCCATCATCCCTCGGCATATTCACAATTGACAACACAGTACTGAGGACATCCATCACCACTTTACTGCAGCTGTTGGATTACATAGCTCATTGATGATTTGCACACCTCAGCAAATCTAAAGTAATCAATGTATTGTACGGTAGTGCCTAGTGACGTTTACATCTGTCTTTACGATACGTTATACATCCACCTTGCAAGCAATGTAGCCATTGGATTAATGTAATCAATGATGATATATATTGAGCAGCAAATCTAGAAAGGCAAAGGACGTATCCATTAATGCTCGTGATATTAGAAATTAACAACTCCGTACTGAGGTTTAATTTGTCCACTGATGACTAAAACTCTTAGGCCATACTAGAATAATCAGTGTATTGTACGGTCGTGGCTAGTGATGTTTGCAATTCAGAGTACCACAGTCAGTACATCCGTCAAGAGGGCACGGGTACTGTTGGATGAGAGTGACCTCCGGTGAGTTATGAACTGCACTAACTCCAGAGTGAGTAATGCAGATCCATAGCCCCTCGATATACTAACAATTGACAACGCAGTTCTTAGTACAGCAATCATCACAGCACTGTAACCGTTGAATTACTATGTTCACTGATGACGTAAATTACACAGGCATTCTAGAATGATCAATGCATGGTAAGGTTACAGCTGGATATATTTAGAGCTGAGAGTACGGAAATCGTTTCATCCACGAAAGGAGCACTGTTGCCGATGGAATAACCTATGCACTGATGATTTAAATTCTGCTGCTGTTCTAAAATGACAGAAGACAGATACATTGCCACTCGAGTCCTTAACAATTGACAACATAGTACATAGTACAGCCGTCATCACAGCACTGTAGCCGTTGTACTACACTGCACACTGATGTAAATTCGATAGAATTTCTAGTATGACAATCCACAGCTCCATTATCCCTCGATATATTAACAATTGACATCACAGTACTGAGTTCAGCCATCGTCACAGTGCTGCAGTGGATGAATTAATCACATGCACTGATGAAGTGGTTTCCAAAGCTGTTATAGAATAATCAATGTACATACAAAAACAGTGGTCGGTAGCAGTTAGAGTAATATGCTAACTGATGATATATATTTTACTGCAACTCTAGTTGCACAAAGCGCAGTTCCTCTATTCCTCCGGAAATTATCAACTGACGACACAGTAGGAAGAGCAGCAATCATTACAGTACTGTAACCGTTGGATTAACTTCTTCTTTGACGGTTTGAATTCCGCTGACATTCTAGAATAATAAATGTATAGCACGCTTGTGGCTAGGATTAATAAGTTCAATGATGATTTGGATTCTGCATCAATCCAGAGATGATAAAGTACAGTTCCATTATCCCAAGAAATTTTGACAATTGGCAACACAGTTCTTAGTACAGCCTCCTCCACATCACCGTAGCCACTGGACTACGTACTTCAATGAGGAAAATTCAAGAGGATTTCTGGAACGAAAATTCACATGTGCACCATCAGTCGGCATATAAACATTAGACAACGCAGTACACAGTACAGCCATCATGAGTGTACTGTAGCCGTTGTGTTACTTTGTTTATTGATGATTTAATTTCTTAAGGCACTCTAGAATTATCAACGCATATTACGGTCGTGGTTCGAGAAACATACAACTGCAATTACGGTATTAAGTACAGCCACCATCGCAGTACTGTAGCTGTTGCACTGCTTTGATTACCGATGTAAATTCCAAAGAAATACTAGAATGATATTACGCATATTCATCATCCCTCGACGTATTAACAACTGTTAACACAGTATTGTGTACGGCCTTCACCACGATACGGTAGCCGCTGAATTACTTTGATTATTGACAACATAAATTCCGCAGCCATTCTAGAGTAATCAATGTATAGTGCGGTTATGGCTAGAGAAATTTGTAACTGACATTTCAGTGCTTACTGCAGCTATCATCGCAGCACTGTAGTCTTTGTAACACATTGATCAGTTATGTAAATTCCAAAGCAATTCCGGTATTACAATACGCAGATCCATCATCTCTCTACATATTAACAATTGACAACACAGTGCTGAGTACAGCCGTCATCGCGGTACGGTAGCCGTTGTGTTACTTTCTCCATTAATGATTTAAATTCACCAGCCGTTCCTGAATCATCAATGTATAGATTGGTTATGGCTAGAGTCATTTACAGCTGATATCGCTGTGTTCAGCGCAACAATCAGCAGAGCCCTGTAGCCATTGGATTAATGGGTTCAACGATGATATATATTCTAGTGCAATTCCAGAATGACAAAGGCAAACCCATTATCTCTCGAGGTATTAAAAGTTCACAGCAAACTATTGGGTACAGCCATGTTCACTGTACTCTAGCCGTGTGATTTATTTGACCATTGATGGTTTAAATTTCACAGTCAATCTAGTGTAGTCAATGTATCTTACAGATATGGCTAGAGATATTCACGACTGACGTTACGGATCGTCGTAGATCCATCAACAGAGCATTGTTTTCGTAGGATGAATCTGTTCACGGGTGACTTACATTCCACAGCAATTCTAGAATGAAAAATGCAGGTCCAGTATACCTCGAGATATTAGAAATTGACAACACACTACTGAGTATAACCATCGTCAAAGTACTGTAGCCGCTGAATTAGCTTCATCATTCAAGTTATAAATTCCGCAGCCGTTCATGAATAATCCATGTATAGTGCGGCTGTGGCTAGAGATATTTACAATTAACGGTACGGTACGCGGTACATCCACGAAAACAGCACAGTAGTCGTTCGATTAATCTGTCCACTGATAATTTGATTTACATAGCAATAATACAATGACAAAGGCTGGTCCATCATCGCTCGAGACAATAATAATTGACAAAACAGTACTAATTACAGCCATGTATACAATACTGTAGCGGTTGAATTAATTTTTTCACTGATGATATTATTTCCACAGCAGTACTAGAATAATCAATGCATTGAACAGTTATGTCAAGAGATATTTACAATTGACTGGGAGGTGATTGTTAAATCCGCAATGAGAACACTCTGAACGTTCGTTTAACCTGTTCAATGCCGATATAAGTTATACATCAATTCCAGAATGACAATAGAGATGTACATTAGCGCTCGATATGCTGACATTTGATACAGTACTCAGAACAGCCATAATCACAGTACTCTGGCCGCTGGAATAATTTGATCACCGATGATTTATTGCCACAGTATTTCTAAAATAATCAAAGTATATTTCGTTTATGGCTGGAGATATTTACAATTGACAGTACTTTACTTGTCACATCCATCGGCAGCGCACTCTAGCGGTTGGATTAATCTTTTCACTAATTACGTGTATTCTTTGGCAATTCGAGAATATTCAATGGATAGATCAGTTATTGCTGGAGATATTAACAATTGACATTACGGTACTTAGTACATCCACCAACACAGCACCGTAGCGGCTTGGTAGATACGTTCACTGGTCACATAAATACCACAGCATTTCTCGGACAATCAATGAATAGATCTGTTGCTGCTACAGATATATATATATATATATTTGGCAGGATGGCGCATAGAACGTCCACCAAGAGGTCACGCTTTTCGCTGGAATAATCTGCTCACTAATGTCATAAAATGATTTGCAGTTATAGTGTGACCAATGGTTTGATCATATATCGATAGTGATGTGGACAATTGACACTGCAGAACTGAGTCTTCCCGTCTTTACATTACTACTGCCCTTGAGTTATTCTGTTAGATGAACATATATGTTCTTCCTCCATTGTACAATGGTCAATGGATCAAGCAATTGTGCCTGGAGGCAATGACATATGTTAATAGAGTACAGAGTATAGCCATCATCACAGTATTGTAGCCGCAGGATTGATGAGGTCGCTGATAATTTAAGCACTATAGCAATTCCAGAATGTACAATGTACAGATCAAACAACGTTGTTGGGATTGGCAGATGACAATATTTTACTGAGTTTATCCATCTTCACAGTACTGTATCCATTGGGCTAATATGTTCGCTGACGATCTGCGTCCTTTAGCAGCTGTATAATCATCAATGGATGTAGCAATTGCCGCAGGGGACACGGACATATATCAGTACATTACTGATTGATGCCATCAGCAGAGCACTGTAGTCGATTGGCTATATTGTTCACTGATGATTTAAGTTCGAGAGCAATTCTAGTGTGGCATAAGGCAGATCCACTATCGCTCGAGATATTATTAATCTACAAGACTGCGCTGATTAGCGCCAACATCAAATCACTGTAGTCGTTGGATTAATTTGTTCACTAATGAACGAAATTCCACACCTATCCTAGCATACTTTATGTATAGATCAGGTGTCGCTTGAGATATTTATAATTGACATTGCGGTATCTGGTCGATCCACCAGCGCAACGCTGTAGCCTAGGTCTGTTCTGCTCAATGGTGATTTGTATACTATATCAATTATGGAATGACAAAAGGCAATTCCATTATCGCAAGTCGTATTAGCAACAGACAAAGCAGTACTCAGTACATTCATCATCAATGTACTGCAGACTATCTATTTAGTTCGTAACTGCTGACTTAAATTCAACAGCAATTTAGCGTTATCAATTTCTAGGTCACTTATGACTTGACATATTTACAATTGGCATTTCGGTACCTAGTAAATCCATCAGCAGAGCACTACAGCCATTGTATGAATCTGTCCACTAACGATTCATGCACCATAGCAGTTCTAGAATGGTAAACGGATGGATCACACATCGGTAGTGATATTGATGAATGCCAGTGAAGAAATGAGTGTGTCCGTTTACACTGTACTACAGCCATTGCATTAATCTGTCCGCTGATTACCAAAGTTCTTCAGTAATTGTAGAATGATCAATGGGCGGAGTAAATATCTTTAGAGGCACTGACATATGTCAATACCGTACTGTGTATAGCCGTCGCCACTGTACTGTTGCTATTGGAATAACTTGTTCCCTGATGATTTAAATTCCACGGCAATTCCAGCATACTTCATGTACAGATCAGTTATGGCAAGAGATATTTACAATTGGCATTACGGTACATAAATCCTCCACCAACATATCGCTGTAGCTGTTGTGTTAATCTGTTCAATGTTGATTAAGGCCCTACAGCAATTGTAGAACGTCAAAGCGCATAACCAGTATAGCTCGAGATATTAGCAATTTACAAAACAGGACCGATTATAGCTGTCATCATTGCAATGTAGCTGTTGGATTAATTCTTTCACGGAAGATATAATTTCTATAGCAATTCTAAAAGGACAAATGGCAGATCCATTTTCGCCCGAGACGTTAACAATTGACAGCACGGTACTGAGACGGCCATCATTATTATGTCTTGTACTCCACGGCAGCTCTGCAATAGTCAGTGTATAGTACGGCTAAGGCTACGGACATTTATAATTGGAAGAACGGTATTTAGTTCATCCACGAACAGAGCACTATAGCTGTTGTATTATTCTGTTCACAGATGATTTAATGCCCTCAGCAATTCGTGGTTGACCAGTGAATATAGCACATATCTGTGTATCACAATACTGTACAGAGGGCAGCCATGTTCACAATAATAAAGCCACAGCAAGTGTCGGTTCGTTGATCATCTAAGTTCTTCAGCAATTGTAGAATCACAAATGGATAGTGCAATTGTAGCTAGAGGGGTTGACATATGTCAATACAGTGTACTGAGTATAGCCATTAAGAGGGCACCGTAGCCGGTGGAATAATTTGTTCACTAATGATGCCAATTCAACGGCAATTCTAGAATTATCAGCGTGCAGGTAATTAATGTCTAAAGAATTTTTCGATTGACAGCACATTCCTTAGTACATTCGATAAAATGTCGCTGTAGCCGTTGCAGTTATCTGCTCTCCTCTATATATTTAAACTCTATTGCAATACTAGGATGACCAGCGGATGGATCAAATGTCGGTAGAGATTTTCACAAATGTCAGTGCAGCACTGAGTGTAGACAACTACAAAATTCCATAGCAATTGAATTAATACGTTCGTTGGTCCTGTATGTCCTTCAGCAATTGTAGGAATTCCAATGGATAGAGCAATGGTCTCTTGGGCACTGACGCATGTCATTGCAGTACTGAGTATAGAAACTAACAGAGCTCTGTAACCGATTGTTTAATCTGTTCACTGATGATATAAATTCCTCGGCAATACTAGAGTTACCAACGTATAGATCCCTTATGGCTATAGATACCTACAACTGGCTGTACGGTGCTTAGTACATCCACCAAGAGAGCACTAGTGCCGTTGGATTGATCGCTTCGCTGACGATTAAACTCTATAGCAATTCTAGAATGATCAACGGATAGATCATATTTCTACAGTGATATTGACAATTGACAACACATTACTGACTCTAAACATCTGCACAGTACCGTAGCCACTTAACCTCTTTGCTGATCGTCCAGGATGTTCAGCAATTGTAAAATGATCAATGGTTACAGCAGTTGTCGTTGGAGACATTGATATGTGTCAATAGAGCGCTGAGTATAGACATTACAATACCATTGTAATCGTTGCTTTAATTTGATCACTGAAAGATTAAGTTCCGCGGCAATTCCAGAATTCTCCATGTAGATTACGGTTATGCCGAGAGATATATACAATCTGCTGAACGGTAGTCATTACATACACCAACTGAGCCCTGTAGCCACAGGATTAGTCTGTTCCCTGATGGTCTAAAGCCTATAGCAATTCTAAAATGACAAAGAGCAGATCCAGTACCTCACGAGATATTAACTAATGACAAAGCAGTACTGAGTACAGCCACTATTAATAATAGAGCAAATGACGCTAGGGACGTTGACCTATGTGAATAGACTACTGAGTATAGCCAGTTGCACAGAACAACATCCGGTGGAATGATCTATGCAATGGCGATTTAAATTCCGGGGCTAATCTATAATAAACAATATATAGATCAATTGTGTCTAGAGCACATTACAGTTGACTATACGGCACTAACTACAACCTCCAATGCAGAACTATACTCGTTAGAGTAGTCTATTCATTGACGACTTTAATTCTGTAGAGATTCTGCAATGATCAAAGGATATATCAATTGTAGCCGATGATACAAACAATTGACAATACGCTAACGATTATAGCCATCACCATAGTTCTGCGGCCGTTGCATTAACTTAATCTCTGTTCATATACGTTCTTCAGAAATTCCCGAATGAATCTCGTTTTTCACCTAGTAACAAACAATTAATGCACATTCAGCGCAGTTTGAATACAGTTTGCGCGAACTCACAGAATAATTGGTTTTCTTGCGGTAAAGTTTTTTACTGCTTCCCAACTGCACATAGTAACACTATTCTGGCAATGTCACACATTTCCAGCACCTGCAGGGTTGTTTGGTCGCGGTTTCAGCGAATTCTTGAAAAATTTGCGATTATTGGGCGAAGATTTACTACTGCTTATTACTGCACAGAAGCACTTAGTTCTAGTAATATCGCAAATTTCATGCAACTTCGGCGCCATTGGATTACTGTTTCAGCGAATGTAAGGAATACTTTCGATTTCTTGTTGCAAAGCTTTACTACTGCAACAGATCTGCACCGAATTTTCTTATTTTAGTAATATCACACACTTCATGCAATTTAAGCGGAGTTTGATTTCATTTGCGTCGTCTGCCAACCTTTACTGGTAGGTATAACGCACCACATTAACTGCACAGTACTCATTAAATAACGGAAAATACAGCACAAGAGCGAGCCAATAAAGGACTTTTACTGCATAAATATAAGGACCGGTAGAATAACATTGATCCAATAAGGTACAAATTATAACCTTATAATGACGAGGTCGCTAGGCCTGTGCATCTGCTTCTCCAGCATCAAAGCCACTTGCAAAGGCCGAGATGATGCGTCCCGTTTCTGAATGCACAGCTACCGACCAGACCGAAAAGTATGAAGGGTACATAGTGCCGAGGAAAGGAGCTTGGTCCAGCTCGCGCGCCGATCACGCTTTCCTTGCCCCACGATCCTCTCTCCACGCTCTCCGATGATGGTCCTCTCAGCATGCTATTGCCTTGAGTGTCACGTTCATGGTTATTAACCCTTTGCGCTTCGAAAAATTTTCGCGATGTACACTTAACAATTAGAAACTTTTCTTGTATGTACCTATGACATCCGGTTGTTTCCATCTATGGTAAAATGAAAGTAGAAAATAACGAGAACTTCATTTCCATTTTTCACGTGAAGCTACTTCTATTTCAGTTATTACCATGTAGTCGTCACTTAAGCTAAATGAGCATGTGAGCGGCGCGAGGAATAAGAGATCACATTTCTCGAATTGAGTATGGACGAATTTGTGAACTTTGCTGTCATGATTGACATTGCTTTTGTATTATTATGTTCATACTTCTATGCAAATTTCTCGCTGATTTCATATCGCCCTAATTGTTTTGTATGCGACAGCAATTCAGCGGTTGGTACGTTTTGCATACGAAAGCACTATACCACTGCTAATGCTCCTATATTGCTTCGCTTGGGAATATTCATTGCAAATTCGGTTTCTATAACTCCACCATAGTCCTCACCGTTTAAATCACCTCTCAATTAACTGCACGTTACTTCACAATATTGTACATACCACGACAAATTTTCGGAAATTATTCTAGCTTATTCCATGCCTGCACACTTAAAAACAGAACCTTACATCTTCTTCCTGAACAGTATTTCATTATATTTTTGATGTGCTTATATCAGCACCAGAAGGAATATTTTTCACCTTCGTTTATTGTTTAAACCATTATCTTCAGAATTTTAGCGATAGCTATTGCTAGCTTTCTAGTAATATTTTTTTAACCACACCCTAAATGTATTTCGCGTCAATTTCGTGGAATCATGCTATTCACGTCGTGGGTCACACATACTTTATTAACAAGCATTCCAATTATGATTACAGATGCAAATTGTATAAATCGAATTCCTGCTCGGAAATTCCCGACGATTTTTGGATGGATAATCCACGCAATTTTATTCAATTCGGGCAAACCGCGAACTTACCATTTATATCCAAGCGGGAGTAATGCATCTCGAAACGCTCCTTTGCGGGGCATTAATATTCTCATCTTGCATAGGCCTTTTCCCCTATGCAACCCTTTTCCATAAATATTCAACAATTTCCAAAAAGACTAGGAAATACAATTCAATTACGATAATTTGAAGAAAACGGAATAATCTAGAATTAACCTTGGTACCAACTAAACAGAACGAGGGGTCTGCTAAACAGTCTTATATTTCGTAACTGCCATTCTCTCTGAAATTCGTCTAGAGAATCGTAACTTAAGTTGGAAAATCTAATTTCGTTCATGGTAATTCTAGCGGAAAGTAACTAATTGAGAAATAATTGAAAGATCATTTACATGCAGAGAAAAATAAATGGACGTTAGTGATGAAATAGGTCGGAATTAAAATTTGAATTCTATGGATGCCTCGGAAATACATTTTTATGTAGTTTATAAATATTTCCTTATTTGTGTACGTCGTTTAGGTATAATGAGAATAGATATCTAACGAGGTTAGATTATATTGTAATGACATAATACGAATAGGTGCATTATAACACTTATATTGTAGAGATGTGTAGAAATAAGATAACACTCTGGTGCTTTCAAATTCTAAACATGATTTTGGTTGAATATGTACCCTAACGTTCCCAATAGGTCACGGAAAATATAGAACTTCCTAAAATTTTGTAATTTTTATCAATTCTGACCGAAAATTGAAAAAATTTGTCCAAAATCTATAATTCTCAGGGAAAGTATAACTATGCCCCAAATGAGAGTATAACACTATTTAAAGGAACGAATGGAATACAACAAGGCTAGCTAGTTCAGCATAACAAAGCACTGAATTAGGATACACGAGTCAATTGGATTTAATTAACAACATAAATCAAAGCAACACATTTAACAGGACTCCAGGCTATCGAACAAATTATTCCGATAACCTATGCACCTTCTTTTAAATTGCATACTAGCCCTATAGGAATAGCGCGATACCAGTTATTACATTTAGCTTCGCGTCATATTGGACAGCCCAAGTTAGTTTCGTGCCATACCTAAGAATTCATACACTCATCACACATATTAACCACTTTAGAGTGAACCAGGGAAATCTTTGTTACCATTTTTGATTATAAAGTGCTCAGTAGCCTTGTAAACTCATCTGATATATAGAAAAAATCCTCAATCAATGTTCCAACCTTTTATTCAAGACGATAGTATCTTCACTATTCACGAAATCATAAATCGGCTTTTGCAAACCGCCCTGTTATTAAAGTAAGTGTCACTAATATTAACAATACATATTCCACCTTATATTTATTCAGTCTATCCATTCACACTATAAAGCATCTGTTGTATCGCACCTCTCTGTAGGAAGTTCTTCTTTTCTTATGCTTATACACATATCGTCTCTTTAAATATTTTTATACTTTTACTTTTATATCTATTTCCTCGTTTTATTTTTATTTTCCTTTCTTACCGTTAACGTTTTGACTCACTGTAATAGTTTTCTTGTAATTTTTCAGAACGATTAATCCCGTACAGATAAAGCTTTATGTAAGTAAACTAGATATTAGTAAAGGTTACGATATAGAGTAATAACTCATGCGGCCGGCCAAACCATATTAATCTATCTAGTTAATCAATGATCCAAGTTATTTACTCTGAATAATAAAAAACTGTTGAATAACACCTTGAACAGCAAATTCAGTCCACCAGCCAACATTAATTAAAATAGCAAGTTGCGCAACACCAAGTTCCACGAATCCAGCAATAAGTCCGTGTCATGTGTAGTATTACCAAACATTCCCATAGCAAACAACGGTGTAGGATAAGACGGAAATGAATGCAAAAAACTTCCAAGAATATCGAGGGAGAGGCAGCCGGTGGAACCTCTAACGCAAGGAAGATCATACCAATGGCTTCCTGATATCGAGTATGTAGCCAGATTTGGTATTCCTGCCCTTCGAAGTATTTCTTCGGTTTCATGTTTTTCCGTCTCGTGCGAGGTCCATATGCATCCTAGCCGAATCTGCGAAGCTGTGGACATTTGTTCACGCGCCTGTTTGCCAGGAGAATGTTGAAATGGTGCACCATGACGCCGTTAATGCTATACATTGTCGTAAAGACATGTATGATATTCAGATAAGCTGTTTCTGGCGATTACCTTATGACAGCTGTCCATCCCCGCGAGGGCGATTGGGATAAACACCCAAACGTCCCATATTGGGGGATTGGGATACGCCCAATAAGACCGAACCGAAGGTGCTACAGGACACAACCGGTTTTGCTAATTTGAATAATTTGGGTGCTAGTCCGGTCGTCTCCCTTGGTGTGGGGCGGGACTTTCTAAATGCCTACTTCCTCAGCAGGATATCACATGAGCTATACGTTGCGCAACTCTCTCGACGGGCTTCAAGGACACTTACCTGCGATGTAGGCTCCAACCACTGCCACCGCGAAGTCAACCCAGCGACCGACGGCGGAATACTCGTAGACAGGCGGCCAGGTCTAAATCGACTTCGCGTTCTACCGGTGACCACGTGCGAACCAGTCGCTCCGTCCCTGGCGAGCCACTGCCTTTCTGGAGCTGCTAGAACACCTAGACATAGGTGCATGTCAGCTAGAGAGCGTGGGGTCGCGAATCCCACACTACGGCCGATCAAATTCGACCGTAGCCCCTGCGGGGAGTCGTAAGGGCAACAACTAACGTTTCCTAAGTTTCTCGGCGCCTTTGCGCTGCTTCGCCGCACCAGCTCCATTTTTGGATATGGCGACAGGTGTTGGATGCGAATTTAAGGTCATCATTATATCAATGAATAGAGCATGGTCCAACCAGCGGAGGGAGTCAGCCCGCACTTTACCGTTAGTTGACTTAAGAAGTACGCCCCGGGAGGTATTCGATTTGGCGTACAACACTTGTGCTACTTCAAATCCGGCATGGATAAGAGATCCAAACTGATGTCTCCATGGCCCGTTGCCACGCCCACTTTCGCATCTAGTGGCATGCTAGAACGCATGGGGCACCACCCACTGGATCCCGAGTGCACAAACGTGCAGGCGAGGTGAGTGGACTTGCCGGTTTGGGACCTACAACTTCACAGAAACCTCCCGCACTACGCAGCTCGATTATGCGACTATAGGGATCATCAGTTCCATCGTAGTTTCTGGAGGACACCTAGCACCAAAACTCTCCCAAGCTTCTGCCCTCAGTGTCGTAAGGACAAGTACTGTGTGAGTCATGCTTTATAACGGCATCGCGAAAAAGATGATGTTGTACTTTCCAGTGTCCCTGCTGCAAGGGAACGAGTGTGTAGGTGCTGAGCACGCGGCGTGGAGAAACCCTGCCTTCACCGTTGAAGGATCGTGGGACAAGTTGGACCTACCCTTGCGGGAAGCAGCTCACTTGGCCGAGCCTCCAGGCCGTCTGGCGCCCTCGAGCCCCGTTACCAGTAGGGGCCACATAGAGGCGGAGCTGCCAGCATTCGCTCGGTCCCAGCAGGAAGGCACTTACCGATAGTACTGCACCACCACGGTATCTGTGGGCACCGCCTGCGTTGACGGTCGCAGGGCTCTTACATGTTGTACTTGCTTCTTCTTGTCCTCCTGTGTCGGTCATGGTACTCTCCTCTGGCAGTCTTCTTAGTTTGTCCCTGTTGGCTGCTTCCACCTTAGCAGCGGTTGGTCCTGTTCCGGTTGTATCCTGCTTGGGCCAGCCTTGTACTTCTTCTTTGTCCTCTTCTACTACTTTCTTCTTCTTCTTCTACACCGCGTCTTCTCCCTCCACCACCACGTGTTCCTCTTGAAGCTGTTCCTTCTCTCCTTTCCCGCCATTTCTTCTCCTTGAAGGAGAGCACGTCTCGAGCGAACTTCCGAAAGTTACAAAACGCCTTTCTTGAATTGAGGATACGACTATCGACTGGCCACCTGAATCTGTGACCGTCGAGTCCTTCTTTCACTGCGCACCGTTCTTCACTATAGAGTGGGCACACTTCTATGATGTTCCCCGGCGTTTCCTCCTCACCGCAGTCGCACAGTTCCGTTCCGCTGCAGCCAAAGTACTTCAGCTTGTTGTTGAAGTCACCATGGCCGCTGAGGAACTGTGTCACATGGTGATCCACGTGGATCCATTTACTCTTGACCGTCTCGTGGACGCTGCCGAAGTAGGCGTATGTTGTTCGTCCTTTTCCTGTCGCTCGCCAGCGCTCCTGCCAAGTGTTCATGGCCACATCCCGAAGGCGTCGCTTTGCTTCTACCATGTTCATGGATCCTTTCCTTTCTGCGTGCATCCGCGCGCGCATTTCGACCACCAGGTCGATAGGTGTTTCCCCAACTATCACTTGAAGAGACTCTGTTGAAATTTTCTGGTATGCCTTCGTGACCTGAAGCAAGGCCATTCTCTGCGATCTCTCCAGGTGTCGTATGAACAACTATTGTTTCTTAAGCTTCTCGGCGCCAATGCGCAGCATTGCCGTACCTGGTCCATTTCGGATATAGCGGCAGATGTTGGGTGCGAATTTATTCGTCATCATACCAATGAAAAGTGCCCAGTCCAACCAGCGGAGGAAGTCAACCCGAGCATGACCCTAGCAGGCTTAGGAGTACGCCCGGGGAGATACCCGTATTGGCGTATTTCTCTTTATCCTGGCACGGAGTCGCGACGGAATTTGTATTAGACCGCGGAACGGGTATCATCATGTGAGTGCGTATTCAACACTTCGCCATCGGTGATCTTATCGTTGCGGAAAAACAGCGGTTCGAATGTTTCCCGCTGAAAATTCGACGAAACTCCTTAAAGCGGTGTATGAGGCATAGGGTATTAATTAACGCGTGGATTTACTTCATTCCGACTTTCCACGCACCGTCATTTGATGTTTAACGCTAAACCTAGCGGAGGTTAATTGACCCACGAATGAGAAAAGGAATGAAGCATTTGAGAGAATACAGGAATAATAATTTAACTTATATTGGACGCAATATCACGCAATCTTGAGACCAAAGGAATGATCGATTCAATGTTGAATTTCAAGTAAAAGGTTTGGAAATGGTTTTGGATTTGAACATTGGCAGGTTTAGTGTACGAAACAATGCTAATTTTCTTCTAGTACCCTCCTCAGTCCTTACATTCTGATATACTCACGAGAAACTGAGAATTATGGTGTTACTGTATTTTAAACTGCAACTTACATACACGTACTGTTCTAAATAAAACCTTGTCAATTTTTCGATTTATTCACATTTCGCGTGCGTTAATATACGCTCCAAATAATTTCAGCCTAATGCGTGTGCTATTGATATTTATGAGATTTAGTATGAGAAACTAACGACGATTTAGACCCATTATGGTTGTGTAAACGGTTAGCGTCATACAATACTATGTATACATTCGCGAGCCTTACTTTCGCATACCGGGATTGGATATGTATTCTCACTGTTTTACTGTAGAAGGCAGAGACCCTATTTTGCTGAAAATTAGTAAAAATTGGATCACTGATGGTTTCAATGAGAAAATATCTCTTTTGCGTTACGTTCAATTACGGTTTATAAAACCACAAAATTCACACCGTGAAAGTTATTGGGCAATTTTTCGTTTCCAAGTAATTTAAGGCTCAATGAGGAGTATACCAGAGGCATGCTACTAATTAAAAGATTAATATGGTGGAATACAGACAGGTTGCATTTCCATTGGCACGCACAAATCATACTGAACAAGAGCAACCAAAATTCCATTTGGTTGTTAAAGCAACAGCAACCAATTTCGGAGTCTAATGGAATAATTTATTCGGAAAGGAACTTCCTAGCAGTCGAGGATCGTATACTAAATACCTTGGGGTTCCTACAGTTGTCTCATTTTCCGCAATTCGGTGCCCAGGAATATTTTTCTAAAAGGATCATGGTTCATAAGACTTCCCCAATCTTCAAACCGAAATCCCGTCTCCGCCTTCCGCCACAAAAATGTCCAAGCATATATTCGATCGAAGGAATCAAGAGGACGAGTTTGCCATTCTCATGGAGCCCACAAGTGATATTCTCGGATCTCTCTTCGCAAAGTTATAACTGCTCAAAGGGTAAGGTAGCGTAGGTTCAAGTTTGCACTTGGTTGCATGCAACGGAAAGTTATTGAACGCGGGAACACGTTGCTAGACATTCAGTTATTTGTATAAAGGTGCATTTCTTGCAAATACCGCGTTTACGACGCAGGGATATATTAATGTCGTACCTGTAGGACGCATAGCGATCGCTAACGAACGGGTATTTTACGTCTCTAGTCGGCGAGCCAAATAAATACGCCACGAGCGGCGGCTAGCAATAGGCCACGGTGCTCGATAATAGCGTTGATCTGATTATTTGGCTCTATCACCTTTTGCGTGCATGCGAGCGGCATGGATTCCTGCGAGCTTGTACCACTCCATGACGTAGCGGCTTTTCACTCTAAACAATGCAAAATCCGACGCATCCTTCCAGCAGTTTTCAAACGAAACTTCGTGTCCATTGTTAATTCCTCTCATCGTGCGAAGAACGCGCGATTAGGCGCGTGATTTGAACAAAATGAGTGACTGGAATATGTTCCGCTGCTGCAAATGTATACATTCTAGCCGCGCTTGACGAAACTATTTGTTAAAACTTTCTGCTGCAATGCTTATTCCCTAGAGTATACATGCACATTTTGTTTCGTGGATTTTAAAACATCTTCGACTTATTTATTCTGAGTTAAGAGGCAGTTTCTTGGGGAATATTATTACTATAATTATTATTAACTACTGTAATTTTTGCAGCACAATTTTATCGTGTATACAAATAACTGGAACGACTAGTCCCAGCAATTGTTTCCGGAATTGTTAATTTTGAGCCTTATTTACGCGGAATTATCTATTAATGTTATTCATACATACTGTGTTTGGGTGCAGCTTTATGTAAAATTACGATAAAGTATTGTAAACAAGCTTTTCTAGCCTCTAAATGATCTTTACTGGCTTCTACATGACATACTTGCATAAAAGCGTGAGAAATTACGCTGCTTTATAAGAAAAATGGTATGGAACATGGGTGGATGTGAAATTCTCATAACAATATGGTGTTAATTACATAACGAACATCAAAAGGAAGCAATGCACTAATTAATGGTACTTTAGCTAAACCTCTATTACAAGGGAAGATATAATTAAACGTTGGATGATAAAGATAAAAAGTGAGTTATTTATAACCCACAATACATTTTCCAAACGTTATCGATACCTATAAGAAGTAAAATTTACAGATTCTTCTGTGTCAAGTTAAGCATTTACATTTCCCTTCTTGTCTTCCACGATATTTTACTATCATCCATACTTCTACCTAATCATTAATAAAGGAAAGGTTTATTTCCTCCCATTCCTTATATCTACATGAATGAAAGTTATTTCTGTTTAATACTGATCCTACAGTGGATTAGGTGTCTACTCACAAACCTTTAGCTAAAAATTTCATATTACTAAATATCCTGCCTTTTCTTCTATTACTGTAATATGATCAACCATCTAGTATTTTTATTCAGTACATTTTACCAACACTCGGAATTAATATTCTTAATTTTGAAATTACTAAATTGTAGGATGCCGGAAAATAGCGTTGCGCTGCCAAAAATTAAGAAATCATGAATAATGTAATAACACCATCACAAATTTGGGAAACCATTCTAACGAAGGAAAGAACACCGATTAACGAGATGAAAACACACAAAGACGCACTCCAATTTACCTCTCTTTCGAACAACAAAGGACTCACGCTCGTCCCGGGCAGAGTTGACTTCTGAAGACCCTGAATCTGTCGTCGAGGACCATGCATCTATGCCATTCCTAACCTGCGTTTCACATACACCTAGGGAGGCCGGAACTTAATTTTGTTGCCCAAAATAACTTTCCATTTGCATCTAGGAAACATTGATCCGTTTATAAGTTGTTCTTGTTGGCAATCGCCGGTTCTTGGTTCCTTTCTGAAATGGTATCCTACAATATTCTAGATATGACAAATTCATAATTCATCATTATTCAACATAATGGGTACGGAATGCTGTCCTTTTATGGGAAAAAATTGAGAAACGAAAATAATCGACGAATCTATAATTGAGAAGTAGATACAGTATGCCAGGGGCCTAAAAGAAACTCATTTCTTCTGGGAGAAATTTTGAATTTGTTATTTTAATATTGAAATTACAAAGCTATATATGACTAACTTAAAATTCGTCATTACACGAAGCTTATAATGGGGAGTATAGCGACGAATCGGAAAAGGAAACGTCCTTTTATAGGGAAAATTGAGAATCGGGTATAACAGACGTATTTAGAACTGATTTGGAAAAATGGAATAATGATTGGAGGAGAAGATGTTTTGATTTAATCTTCTTAATGTCGAAATTACTGTTCTAAACGTCTGATCTAAAATGCGTCATCACCCAATATTAAGGATAAGGTATGTGGCAACAAATGATATCCAACTATACCCAACGAAGACAATTCCTTTGTGGGAACAGAATGAAAATATTGGTTCATTTGTATCACAATTTTTAAATAACTTGGCCGTTAATTAATATTCATGGATATTTCTAACTTTTATTTTGAAGATACGTTTCTAATTCGTAATGAAGTTCCTTAACGGATAAAGACTATTGGGAATAATTGCAAAATATTTGGTTATG
This sequence comes from Eufriesea mexicana, assembly GCF_001483705.2. Classification (NCBI taxonomy): domain Eukaryota; kingdom Metazoa; phylum Arthropoda; class Insecta; order Hymenoptera; family Apidae; genus Eufriesea; species Eufriesea mexicana. The sequence continues at coordinate 117,680 of NW_016911259.1, read as the reverse complement.
TCTTGCTTAAAGAACATGATTGAAACGTGTGACTTCAAATATTTCAAAATATCTACTCCAGTTCTACACAATAATGTATAATTCTTCCCTTCCAAAACTTTTCGAAAAGTTAATTCTAGTGTTCTCTGAAGTTACTATTTTTGTCCTGCGACATGGAGGTCCAATTATTTCTAGATTGAAGTTGGGAACACTAGACTGCACAAAAGAAACAGCAATTCCTGTAATGGTGCATCGATACGAGATATTTTTTAATCCATGCACCTATTAAAATCAAATTCTTAAAGGAAAAGGGTAATGACCTTAGTTTAAGCTACGGAACTCTTGTTGGCGCGTCCAGAAGGATTTTTCGCCTTGACATTGCACAAGGAGTTGGTGGAAAGGAGATAGGATTTCGTGAAGGGACCGAGCTAGGGAATTACTGGAAGTTAGTGCATGTTCACTATATGCGGTGTGTTTTCCAAGTCGCGTTACATTGATGGGTTTCGGTATTTATTGTAGGACACCCCTCGCCGAAGGACCTGAGGCGAAAAATCAGCGTGTGCTTTGCATTATAAATTTCACGCGGAAGATACGCCTGCTTATCGTTTATTAATAGTCGGTTTTCCCATGCTATGCGAGTAAAATATATTAACAGCACCCACCCTCCTAACGATTTATTTCCCTTTACTTATGACTAAAACATGCCTCATTCAATTCACGATTTACACCCTTTAATAACTTATTCATTTAAGTCTAACTTAATTGTTTGTATTTTATTAAAATCAATTTTCTTAACTTACTTAGTATTAGAGACACTGCTATCTGCTGAAGTAAAACTGAACTATTTATAATTGATACTGCTTAACATCTATGTTTTGTATTATTACAAACATAATCTAGCGTCAAAATTTTATTCCAAGAGTATAAGTTCAAAATTTTGAAACTTGCATTGTTCTGATGTGGAGGAATCGAAACAAATACGTGAGAACTAAAATAAAATTTGAACCCTGATTTCTAACGACTTTATTTACCGGAACACGAATTACAGGTATTTGGAATGCTGTCCTATTCGCCTGTTATAATGTGAGCTAGAATATTCGAGATATAATGCGTTGCACGCGAAGCGAAGGAGAAGTGGATCCGTGTAACGAGTAATACATTAACCAAGGGGAATGAAATCACGTTCAAGAATAGTGTGCATTGAAGGTTTACATTTCGTAATATTTTGATGGAACAGATGAAGAGTAGCAACTCATATTATACTCTCGCTAAAAATTCTACATCCTTTTTCTGCCACACAGTGAGTAATTGTGAAAATATAGTGATCACTATGGATGATATCAGCTTCGATCGTTGTAAGTTGAGTTTACAGGGGGTATATAGTCTTTGACAAATACGATATGGAGATAGTTGTTGTGGAAGTTAAATTTGGAATTCTGATCATTTGGGTATCTTGTAACAAGAAATAACAATTAGCTTCTAAGAAATAAAAAAGAAAGGCAATGCATAATTCTAATGAATAAATATTAACGAGTCCCTCTAAATTACTGCTTATGTTATCAGTAATATCGGTATGCATGTTACTCTTAAGTCATAAACTATTTTATTTCTTATTTCACTTTAGTACATGTAGCGATGTAATTTAGAATGAAGGTTGAAAGGAAAACTGTATTACTTTAAAAAATGATGTATGCCTGTCCTCCGTAGCAATTCTACCGCCGAAGATTTAACTACTTATTCCACTGACTGATATTATTCTGACGCATCATGCATATTATTAATAAATAGTTTGAGCGAATTATATTTGAAATAATTTTACATAGAACGCAGGCTTGAAGCTTATATTTGAAAGTTAAAAGTGGGGGTAATTTTTCCAGTGAAAATATGGATTCAACCTAAAGGCTTTCAGTTAACCACGCCAATAAGTACCAGTGCCAGGATTATTTCCCAGATTATACAATTAGATTATATTAGAACAGAAGTTTCGAAACAAAACGTTACTAACCGGTTGGTTAAGAAATAAATCTTCACGTGTTCATTTTCTAGCAGGTTTCATTTTTCACTAACTACAGAATTCATTCAAGAGAAACACAATTAGGTATATCAACTAATATTACGTTAAGCATAATTGGTACTGCAGAAGATATATCAGATTTTCTATTTGAAGGTTAATATTTCATTCTGTTCTTTATTATTCCTATTTCTCCAGGTGCTTATTTAATAAGGAACATTTATTGAAACTGTTTGATAATTAAAATTGAAAAATTCACATTCTTTCCAGGGAAATTTTATTACCATCATCTATTGCTATCAAATGTATTATTAATTAACTCAATGCGAACGCATTCCATTTGGAAAATTTCGTTCCTTGCCATCAATACCAGAGGAATGAGGTCGCAGGTACTTACTTTGTGCAACGTTTTTTTATCTTCAACGAAGGTTAATTTTGCGATTATTATAATTGCAGCCTCTGCTTCACATTTTTACTAATATTAACCGATAACTCAAATAATTACATACAATCGACTGCCAATAATGTACCAATTTACTGATTTAAATATTAAGGACTCAAGGACGAGAATTGAATATAATGGACTACAGTAATCAGGAAATCAACATATCGCAGATAAGCTTTGTGTAATACCACTGTTGCATTTCTACCAAATATCACGTGCAGTGCAAAAGTTACATTCCAATCCTGACGAAAGTATTTCATACTGGATATTATTCACGGTAAAGTATATTACTTTCATTATAAGTAAAGAGAGGAGGAGAATATTATGAGCCATCTTTCGCAGGAGAGCAGATTTAAAATTTAATATGTTGCGTATAAATTTTACGCTTTAAATCTAATTCAGAAATTCAATACCCGCTTCTGCCTTATCAAATGAGTAGGGGATTGGAAATTAAAAGCAATTTCATTTAATATAACGGGTTTACAATTCTATTCCTTACAAACTTATATCTTTGAACCAAATAAGTTAATTCTAATTTTATTTATTTTTGTTACTACCTCTGACAGAATAAGAATATAGAGAAGTGTTAGAATATTGGAATACTAATTATATTGCTCTAAGATATTAGAATATTCTCTTTTAGCCAGTAAGATGTATCGAACTCTGAAAATCATGGTGAATGGGTATGTCTTGGTGTTTCCACCACTGTGATAACTTCATATCTATTGTATTACACAATGCGTTTAATGTAACACGATGTTCCTGACAAGAAGTACTAAAAATACGAAGCAGGGAAGTCAAATAATGCATACTTACATTGAAATTGTAGTATCAATAGTTTCTATAAAAACATCACAGATATGCTAGCTGTTGTTAAAAGCATGATACTTTTGGACCTAATACATCACTGAGAATGATTCACACTACCAAATAGTGTTCCACTGAAAAATTATCGAAATACGAATTCATCTATACCTCAATACAAAGCTTGCCATAAATTTATATAATATCCTACCATCAATTTCGTATCCTAAATTCGTATTGTGTAAAATAAAACTTAACGCCGGTTATACCAAATCCGTTAAAATAACGAATTCCTGATTACCTGTTTTCACAATTATTTAAAAAATACACATTTTACATAAAAATTGTTCTCGATGCTTACCATTAAGGTAAGGGAGGGATTATCTACACCTTCTTATATTTATTGAATTGCTTCATATAATATGTATACTTCATTCGGACATACGTTGCGTCCCGGAAGCACCAATACCAAACAAGTGTCACTCGTTCAAATTTCTGCGTATCAATTTTACGTCTCGAATCCAATGTTGAAGAACACATAACCAAGAGAATTTAACAAAAATGCAAAAACGCGTAGCACAGTTACATCAATATAAAAGTCCAAAACATTTCCATCAAGTTATTAGTAAGACAAGCTATGTCTAAATACGAAGCACTAATACGCAATGGTTAACTGGAGTATATCTCTAAAGCCGGAACATAGTGGAGATTCCAAAGCGCGTATAACTGCTGGTCTTCGAATCCACGATCCTTTAAACCTCCAGCAATCGAAAACGCATAAAGGGTTGCAAAGCACATTTTATTATGCATTTTACTCCACATTCGCGTTTTACATATCAACAAGGAATCGTCTACTGCGATTAGATATTACCTCGATGGCACCCCTCGACGCACATGCGTTTACCATCCTTCGCTCAACTGTGAATGGGTTAGAGCTGTACCGTTTCCTCTGTGCAGATCGTCGCTAGAAGGTCGAAATCTCGATATGCATTAATGCCTCTCATTTACTGTTATCGAATCATAAGTCTCCGTAGAGGATTCTGACGGCGAATCGATTAAATCCAACTTACTTTGTGACGATACTTGGATAGATACGCGGTGAGTGCAGAATTCGATGCAGAACGATATAGCGAAAAAATTTTTTGGAATACTGGCGGTAAGAAAAAGTTGAACCTTGTCAGCTACAAAAATATCAGTAGCAATTAATCCTGTGCACTATAAAAACGTTTTAAGTCATTCGATCTATGGATAACCCAATCAGATATCTGCACTGGAAGATATACTAGAGACAAAAATTTTATTTCGAGGAGAAGAATTAAAGATGCCTCCGAGTTTCCGTGAAGTGCTGTCTCATTCCTTGTCTATATTTTAACTGATTACTGAAGATAAGGGGAAATGGCAAGTTGCAGATCAACGCTGTTGATCTAGTGGTACAAGCGGTGTGCAAATGGTTGGGAAACTGTTCCTTAGATTAAGTTGTAAAGAATAATATCAAGTAATACTGCAGCATTAAAGATACTTATAGTATTACTTAGGTATTATGTGAAGGAGGGAATATAACAGGAAAATTGTAGAAAGCGAGTAAATACCTCATTTCAAAGGTATCGGTATGATTTGTATGAATCATGGATCTTGATGGATCTAATAGGACACATGTAAACACATGTAAGATATACAGATTAATTCTACCCCCCTTTTCACTCATGCTATCGAAACGACATATCTCCGACTTACGAATTTTTGAAATGATATACTGCTTCTGAAACCAACATTAATATTACAGTGCATATTTACACTAATAAAGGTGTGTCAACTGCATCATTAATACCATAGTCAAATTCAATTTTATGAATACTAGCATAATTTATCTGTGATTCACCACGGTGTGCTGATATCGTAGTGAGCGCTATTCGTGACTGACAATCTTGCATGAGGAATTAAAGTGAATTATAGATAGACACTGTAGTCCTATATCTTCTGAAGGAAGAAAACCATGTGTCGAACTGTGGATCATTTATCCCTCTATAGCGACGCTAGTAGAGTGCAGTGATTTGGGGTCCCACTTGACTTGTATTGGATTTATCAGAGTCGACAGCGTTTGCGACGTACGCGGCTCAACGTACAGGTTCGAATCCAGGCCTATGGCTAGGACTCCAGCGTGCGTGTTTCTGAAAAGCACATGAAAGCGTACGAGCATCATTGATAGAAGTCGTTCTGTTCCAACTGAGATAAGGTAAGTCTTATCAGACTCGCGCGTTTGACCACCAACGGTAAGTTTCTCCTTCGGGTAGGACGTAAAGCCATACTGCCCCGAATATACCTGTGCTAGAAAAATCGGTCCACTCTCTCGTGAATTATTGCGACGTCAGTCACTAGGTAAATGGCAGACAGGATAAATTACTAGGAAAAATTACGAAATAAGACCTGGATAATCGAAGGGGCATCATCTGAGTCTGTATATAATAATGTATATTTGAAGAGCACCTCTGAGAGGGATAGATGAGATAACTTTCGGTAAAATTCATGGGAAAATGAGGAGAGATGAGATTTCATAATCGATATCACCGGGGGTGTAGTACTGGCTGGTATGAGTGCTGTCCACGTGGAGAGGCTTTGTTGAACCGGAAACCTTCGCGCTGAGTAAATCAAGCGGATCAGGATGGTGATAGTTGGTCCTTTGGCTATGTTTAAGTATATATGAAACGTGTATTTAAATATATTACATATTGACTGTGCAAATAAGATAACTAATATAAATCGAGTGAAGTTGGAAGTGGACTGTGAGCAGAATGGATAATTAATTCGATAACTTGATGGACGGTTGTAAATATATTTTGAAAGTATAAAAGGTAAACGTGGTATCGGGTCGGAAATTTCTCGCCATTGATTACTTCATTACATCTAAATAAGAATAAGTATGAAAATTTGAAAATGATTGTAAGGCTACTGAGCTGCCATTATTATAAGCTATCTATAGGGAAATGGCATTTGCTACTTAATTATTAAAAAGCCAACTATATTTGCGGTCAAGGAATATAAGATTTATTAAGTTTACTGTTAAAAACAAATTGTTCAGAGAATGAACTTTTGATAAAAATGAATAGAACGAAAATAACTTACAGGACTTAATTATAAATTTTTCGTATCACTGGTGGAATGAATTTGATGAGGGAATGGATAGCTCTAGGTAACACTGTCCAATAAGCTTCAAGTTCCCTTTAAATCTGATGATAACTATTTCTTACTTCCTTTACAGCTTACTTTATCAAAGACGATTGCGTAATCTAAGATGCTCTATCATCCTCAGGTTTGAAAAAAGTGCGTTTATACAAGAATGAGCAATGAGGACGATAGGGGGTACTTTCCTGCCTTACAAGTTGGATGAGAGTATCTCCAGTTAGTCAATGTTTCTAATTAAAGTTAACTTTGCTTCTAAATGATCATACATAGCCATCAGAAATTAGAAATATTTCCCCGAGCATAATTCATACGAATATTCTTGGATTTCTATAAAAAGTTTATTATATGATAAGATTACGCTTCACAATAGAGTATTCTGTAGATTCCTATGAAGATAAAACCGCCTAGAAGCAATATTAGGATGATGGTCAGTATTGATCAAACGGTAAAATATATATGCTCAAGCGGAAGAACATACATAAAAAAAGGAGTACGGTTACCTTGCTATAACTATGTGTACAAGGGGATTACTTAATTTGGAAAACCCGCAGGTGGTACTATTTGCTTTGTATAAATTGTTGAATTTTTTGTTAGCATCTAGTTTATATTGCTAATAACAAGTAGCCAGAATCATGTATTTACAGTAGAAACAGAAAAAGCCAAGAAAATATTAACTGTTATAGAGAAAGGTAATTATTATAGAAATCGTCAAAATTCTAGAATCCTCGGCCGATTTCGAAAATCGTTTGGGACTCATATAAAAGGGGCACAGCGAGACCTCTCAGGTCCTTTCCGGGTGTAGCTCGGTCGAGGTACCTCGGAGTCTGGACCAGGCACTTCCAGGACTTCGCCAGTGTGGCCTAGGCGACCATCCCGAGGGTCAGAGTTGTGCTAGCTGACTTTGGTATATCAACCTTTATACAGTCCTGTTTTGGTTTCATATTCTCGTTTGGATTCAGATATATCGTTATTGTCTTTAATATGACTCATCGTTCCACTTTCTAATCAGCTCTTTCCCAGGACTATTCTACATACTTACTTTACAGGTCTATCATCTGAATTCGCTGGTTTGAAGTCGAGATCACATGTCGTCTTTACGTCTGTATAGTAACGTCTAAGTTTTCGAAGAGATCGACGGCCTAGTGGTTGGTCGTTGCATTGTGGTGGGTTGGACGTGATGTGGAGATGGATGGAGGTCATTGACTAGATCTTCTGGCTAATATATGGCCATTGTCCTCTCAACACATGCATGACCCCCCATACTTGCTTCATTTCAGAATCTACGTATCACTGTTTCCGAATTACTTCATCGTTGATTTGTTATCTCGAATTAAGTCTTATTACATCGATGAGCTGTTTCTGTCGCATTGTTGGATTAGTCCGTCCATTCCGTTAACGTTGGCGGTTTCTATTCGTCTCGCTTCAATTTCCTTTCGAGAAACTAGTCCGTCCTCTTTTGTGTTTAGATTTAAATTAGTATATTTCCCCTTCAGCTTTCGGGCTTCTCGAGATATAATCTGCAAGACTTCGTTAGATGACGAGGGACACGCGCGATAGGAAACAACTAGTTACAAGGTTTCCCCTTCAGCTTTCGGGCTTCTCGAGATATAATCTGCAAGACTTCGTTAGATGACGAGGGACGCGCGCGATAGGAAACAACTAGTTACAAGATAGAAGATATTGCTGGACGGCGAGGGATGCTTGCGTTTATATTTAAGTCGTTACAAATAGTTTTGGGATAGATTACAGGGCTAAGACTCACGTACGCGTTATTTGTAGAAAGGTTGGCTATATAACCTGGAGCAAGTACATCTATTCCACATTCTTTCTCTGATATCCCTCTCGTCTACCAAATATATCCTAACCTTTCTCTCGACAATCGCGACCGTCCTTAAGTACCAGCAAGCCTACCCGTGAATCTTAAGTCATCGTCACGTCTCGTCCCCGACACTTATTCAAGCCACTGTCGATCTCACCATGCATCGAGTTCCAGGTAGGCCTTCGGGTCTCCGCTCCTTCTGGTGTCAAAGCGTGGTTCCAGCAGTCCTAGCCATATGCTGCTACGGTATAGGCCTGTAGTTGGCCCGGCATGCGTCTACGGTCATAACACTAGCTATGATTAAGTTCTACCCCTTGTGGCAGGGGCATGTAATATCTGTCTGTCATCGAGGCCTCGCCGGATCCTCGTTGCGGCACTGGGAGTTTCAATGGTTCGGGGATATCCTTTATTCAAGTCTATGTGATGGCTAATGGGCAATGGCTGAGGTGGCCTGGGTCAGATCTTGATGCTAAACATGGAGTTGTCTTGAACGCGGGGATACGATTCGTAGGCTAGTCGGACTTTTGAATACTTTCGAAAGAGTTCAGGCGCGTGGAGAACATAATTTTGACTTTCGTCCCCGCGTCTTTCATATTCGCTTCCCCAACCGTGCGGACTTGTAAATATTAGATTCTGCTGAAATCTAGTATATTATCGTTGCGACAGTAGAGTATAAATCTTAATATTCACATCCGAATCACCTTTTGTAAGACACGAAATGTAATAGAGTGTCAGCAGCTTCACTTTGACTACATGCGCTCCAAGTTAGATTAGATACCTTTGAAATAGATATCGCCTGTATGCTGCTCCACTATGTCGCACGTCGTGTCTCGATGCGTAGCCACCTCCGCGTTCTATGTTCTGGTAAATAGTATCGTTTCCCCAGGAGCAATTCTTGGGAACGCAATGTCTAGCTAAGAACTACGTACAATATTTACGACGTACGCTATCTACTGGAAATTTTAAATGTTCTTTTTGAGCTTCGAAGATACAAAGCGTACAGAAATTATTCTAATGTTGTATAAGTTAAGAGATTATATTTGGTATATGTCTCACACCCAGTTTTTCATCGACAGGACATCAACAGTAAAAGACATAACCGTAACTAGGTTTCGGGGACTGTTGAAATATGCATTTCACCTGATATAACCAATAAACTACGAAGATACTTATCAAATTCAATTTTAAAGGAAGCTTATATCTTATGGAGGAAAGCTTACGATCTAATGTACTTGATTATCTTATTATGCGACAAGGTACCAAGGCCTCAAGTTAATATTCACATGATAAATATTATATTGTTAGCTACATTATTCGAACAAATTCCTGTATTGAATATATACAGTATTGAATTTTCAGCTACATACATTAATTAGAAGCCTAATACTAACTACACCTTAGAACTTCTAGTCTATGCGATACCGTACCTGCAGCAATGAAAGGATTGGCACGAACCAGATAAAAACATCGTTTCCGCAACGCCTGGCGAAATAGGTTATATTAAACACATTTCCATATTGCTCAATCCTCGTGAATTGCGAGAAATGCAATCCCTGACGCTTCACTGGAATGACGTAATTTCTATTACCTCGGAGGGACGAGTCGGACTGCAATTAATGTCAGCGAGCCTCTCCTTTGTTTCAATAGACAAGAGCGCTTTCCGAGGCACACTCACTACGTTTAGGGCAAATGCGGTGGACTGGATGGAGCAACAATCACACGAATTGCCGATTCCTGCAAAGGTAGAAAATCGCGAACGAATCCCTACTTTAAGCCTGGGAACCATGACCTACGAGTTTCAATCCCATCTCACGTACCCAGATTTAGATCTTCGTAGTCGGTCTTACCTTTTACAGTATTTAAATACAGCATTCCTTTGTTAATAACCCTGTATAGATTTCTGAAATTGTTTTGTATAGCATCGTCACACACCATCAATTTCCAGCCTAGGAAGGTTGACTAAGGTAGATATTCAATGGCACAAATATTCATCATACCTTTATGCGCACCTGCATTATACATCATGGTCTCTGCCACAAACGTGTGACAAAACTACGTACTTTGTAGAGCTGTCCGAATTAGAAACACCTACGGTGCACGTATTAAACGGATTTTCAAAATCCTTTTAATATTTTCGACGCATATTTCAGAATTAATCGGCTAAGACCAAATTTAACTTATTTCTCAATACTTGTCGAACATCATATATCGCGGCAAAGAAATATCTGCATTCAATTCATGTTCCTTCACATATTAACCAGCATGCGCCATAAAACTTTACCTAGTTCTTCGCTGAATATGAGAAGGCAAATAATTTCTAAGCATTTGTATTTATAAATTAATTACCTGATATATTCTTTCAAATACACTCAGTCGAATACTCTGCAGACTCCACAAATAAATAACCAACAACATGAACGGTAAAACTCATATTAACAATAGAAATATCAAAGGGGACAAAATGACTTGCTTTAGTTGCACTGCCGTCGCTATTACCGAGAGTATGCAGTTGCCTATTGCAAAATATATGTAGTTCCGCACATTTTCCATCATATACACGTAGCTATACGAAGGTTACTGGGAGAACGAGGGTCGAATACACAAAGCCCATATTAGTCGGGGAATCCTTGGGTAACGCCTCGGACCATTAGTATTATCATATATGGTTATGTTAATCTTTAGTTGATGTCGAAGGAAATTTTCGTTTGATCGAGTTGTGAAGTTAAGAGTCGAAGTCGAACAGGGCATTAATATCGCAATACCATGTCGAGCGTTGCAGTAAGCAAAGAAATAATTCGTAACTATATTGTCACTCCCACATATTTATGTTGCCGTTGCCAAAAATATTACCACCGCCCAATCTCTGAATTAGTATCGATGTTTATTCGATCGTGGTCGTAATTATGTGTGCCTTTTTAACTTCGTTATACCGGTTTAGCGCTTTGCGCTAGGGAGTCGCACTTCAGTCACCATTTGATAAGATTTTGAATCTCGTTATTCATAATTATGTCGAATTCCATATAATATAGCGGAGTGCGAGGTATTGAAATCAAGCAACACAAAATGTCAATTACCATACGGTTTCATATTCCTGCTCCGAATGTTGTCCTCAGTGTGTAACGGAAATTCTTTGAACACTTATACTTCCTAGGCAAAAAATCGTAGGGTGCAAGTAGTTAACTGCCATCTATAATGTGTATGATATATAGGTACTCGTTCTTTGTGGATTGTTCTAATGGTAACAATATATTTTAATCAGTTAACAGTTTCAAATTTCTGAGCATATATATATATTCTATATCCTTGGCATCCTTCAATCTATCTACAGCACTCACGTATCCCTTTCTCGGATTCCCAACCAAATTATCCCTCGGCTACTTGGTGAAACGCAACCTACCTTCTAATTTTCGTCTGTTTTCTGACAGACTGTTGGAAAACTTGAAGCAGCGTTCGTTGGAGGTAGGAAAATAGACGAACCAGGAGAGGTAAACAGATATACTCTACCACGAATGTGGAACAAAGGCGAAAAAGTGATTGGCAATTAAGAGGTGAACAAGATCCTTGATTACAGAATGAATCACACCCTTTTTCATCAAACATGCACTCTAAAATAGTTGGACTGAAGTACGTCCATAATTTGCTTGCTATAGTGCCTCAGGACAACCTATCTAATGTGTTCCTAACATCTCTACATTCTTTATCATGCTGGATACATACCTCAAGTTCCACAGAGCCGCGGTCTCATGGCTCTGCCTAAATTTTTCAGGGACTAAAGGGATAACCTCTCCATCTTCCTACTGTGCTTCCAAAATTTTACCTTTCCTCTCTCTCTCGACATCAGCGCCGCTGTATTTAGGATTGTGGCTACTTCCGAAATACGAGAACGACCGAAAATTCTACCCTGCCGAGGCTGGAGTACATCCACATATGACGTACTGGCTCGGAACGATTCTTAGAATGGATGGAACGTAGATGAAGCGTAGCACCTGACCGAGTGCGTCGATTCTCACGCGGGACACGGTGTCGGACAAAGTAAGCAGAAGCCCAACGGCATAAATAAACCTTTATCCCTATACGCGCTGCCACCGACCACTGGCTCATCTTGCTCCCATTCTCCATCACATTTCCTGCTCCCTTTTTTACGGGAGAAGATAGACAGGGCCCAGATAGAATTTGCTAGATCTCTGAGTCACGGAGGATATTCTCCAAGGACCTATTTTCCCTCGAATAGCTATAATTTTAACGAGAACTTTGATGACTTCAGTGGAGATATTTGATAATGGTTTGCTTGTAATATTGCAGAATTTCGCGAAGAATTTGTTGTTAATTTCTGGTAGGATACTGTTTAGAATTTTGACGTGTGCTTTGGCCTATTAATTTGAAATTATTGGTTGACGTTGGCTCAAAATTTCGCTCCAATTCTTTAGAGAAATGTTGATATACGCTGATGTAACGATTATTCTAAGGGATATATCCAATTGTTTGCCTATACCACTTTTTATGCTATGAAGCTATTATTTCTTTTAAAGTAGTTATGTATAGGGCTACTAATATTACGACACCTTGTGTTCGTTACTTCGAGTATATTTGTGCGTGTTTGATGACATGTTCTAAACGAATTCTGGCAGGAATTGCATATCGAATACGTTATTGATTCAACGGAATTCTCGCTCTAACGTTTTACACGCAATCTGCACCTACACAAGAATCGTATTACTATCTGCGAAGGAAATGGGAGCTGCGCTTATTGTGTATGGTTGTGTAAACGATTGCACTATACTTGTATGAAAATCTGCACCTATTTATATATCGAGTGAGTTCTCAGATCACGGGAATTATCAAAGTTTTGCTTGACTAATTTTAGATTCAATTCGATTTCACTTTTGAGCAGAGTAATTCATTATCTCGGAACAAAACCCTTTACTTCTGCGCCAATGATAATAGTAAGAATGCCAAATCAGACGCACGTTTGAAATGAATTTATCTCGAAATAATTTTGCATACTGTTAGGAGACTTTTAATCGTCCATAGCGGCATTAATGCGGCCTGAAGTTTTAATTTCAGCATGTATAATTTATTTTGTTTGAAGCGAGAACTAATTTGTAGCGTGGATCGTTTTTCCCGCCATCATACGAAATATACATATCTACATTTAGATGTTGTCGCGAGGATTACCTTCACAAAATATCAATTTATTGCTAATGCTATAAAGAATATGAATCGCAGAGGATAACATTCTTAATTACTACTAACCACGGCTGGTTATTTCATCTAATACGGCATCGCTTGAAACAAATTTGATTTCTAAACCTGTAGATTGTTTTATCTTCGGAGGTCAGTGATCCATCATTCACCCCAGTATAACAAAAACCTTAAAAAATTTTATACGCAATATCATATAATAAACGCGACGCTGCGTTAATATATAGTACGTAGCAGGCCCGTAATAAAGTATTGTAATGACATACTAAGCGATATTACCACCTTCACGTCATTTCTCATGTCATTCCTCCAGTCGCAAGGATATCACTCTGAACTCTATGTTAATATGAAGGTGCTAAGCTCACTATACTAATTCCGTCAAGCTTCCTTTCTTAAAATGCATAATCTAACCGAAACAATTTATACTATACTAATTCCAGTATCATTACGAATTTTCTTTGCTATAAAATATTCTCACGATATCTACTTAAATTACTATCCGACATAGCGACAAAAATAGCCTTTCACATTTTCATATTTACCAGAAGCACATACACGCGCTTCGTTACCAGATACAAGTTACGCCCTACGATTTATAAAATCCTTGCGAAAGGAGGCGGAAGGAACCTTCCATCTTTCGTGAGAATGCATGTGAACTTCGAATGTCGCGATTCCTTCTGGTGAATCTCCGTCACGTGTTCATGCCGTGGCCACGTGGTTGCAAAGGGAAAAAGGGAGGGGGATAAAGGGAGGAGCAGAAAAAATGGACGGTGTTGCAGAAAGATGAAAAATGTCACACACACGCATACGTACACGTGGGAATGGAAGGAATGATTGCTATCGTTGGTCCAGCTGGGAGAATAGCACGTGGCTGGTATCGTTGACACTTGATTAGCATTCGTTTTTCATTCTCTACACGGATACGCCGTGCACCATTTTTAGTCCGTCCATCCCGCATCGAATACTGTGGCAAGAACTTCATTGCACGAATTCCTGCAACGCGATCGTTCCATCGTACAAGGGTTCATTCATCATACTAGGATAGCCATTCTATTACCTGGCGCAATTCGAGTGTCGGAGCTCTGTTACTCGAGCCTATTACGTTTCCAATGATTTCGTGGCTGAATTTGGGTGCACGTGATCGTGGGCCATCATTTATGGCAGATGGTTGTTTGTTTCTGATATTCGTTGCATCAAAGACCTTCATTTTCTTCCTGTACGCATCTATATATTGAAAGAAGCATTCCTCCGCAAATGTTGCTTGGAAATCTAGTAGTTGTGGTTTATGATGTGAAGCCAATCGACTCAGGTGTGAGGTTAAACGGAGAGGTATTTTGAAATAACGTCTGATATAAGCCGAAATGCAGTTTTCACAAATTATTGAAATTAGATTTAAAAGGAAGAGAAGTACACTTATGGTATACTAAAGCAACTAATATAACCATTCGTAAGTAGTACCTCACTGATGTATATAAATTAGGCTAAGTTCAAACTATCACCTCGGAATTAATTTGGATATTACCACAACGTTCTGTTCTAATGGAAGAAACAGAAAAATACATTTTCCTACGACATTTAATATACAACCACACCATTACGTTCATTTTTACATGATGGAACCCCATGGTCCACAACATTTCATACAAATCTGCACACTGCATTATACAAGTCTAAACTAAGTTATCCACTTCACTTCTAAGGACACCTAAACTGTCGTCCATGTCAACTTGTACATTTAAGAATACCGAGAAATATCATTCCAAGGCATTAACTATTTTATTCTTTTCCACGAAAATGTTTTTAGTACTAGTTTGCAAATCAGATTCTCCCTGACCACCCTGCACATATAAATTGAAGTTGAATTAAATACCACTTAGGCGGGAAGATACACAGCAAAATTTGTCTTTATTCAGTCCTTTATCTACATACAAATATTCATATGAGGAGAAACACGCGACGAAATTATACATAGGAAACCTATATTGGACGAAAATAATGATGACTAAAATTTAATGCAACTTGCAATCTGCATCTACACATAAACTTCCATTTTATACCGAAAAGAACTAGAAACTCTTCATAAAAAAACACAGCAATAGCTACACTATGCAACATGGTGATAGTCCACTCCATAATTTTCAGTGCTTTTTGAACAGCTTCAGAGCGGTAAATCGCAGTAAACAAAATTATTTTTCTTTCGGACAAGTTTGACTTGAGGGGTGGGTGGACGTTATCGTTATACAAAGAAATTATCACTTCAAGTAATTGACAAATACTTTGAAGGAACTGTTAGCATTTTTAGAATATTATGTAAGGGTAAGAATAAAAATAGCAGAAATCAATACCTCTTACTTGTTTGTTTCACAAACGTGACATGTCAACCTGCATTTACTCCTAGATCCGTATTCGCCATACTATGTCACAGAAGATTTTATAAGAGTGGCTTTTAAAAATCGTATCCTCTTCTTTCTGTCTCTTTTTAACACATTCGCCATGCATTATTGCGTTGCCGCGATTTTTCCCATAAATCGGTAAAGTTTGTAGTAGGAATTGTAGATGCTAATTAATGTTCGTTTGCGGTGCTAAAGACTGAAGACGCTAAGCGAATGCGTATGTGGCATGTGCTTAAAATGAATATCGATTTAAGGAACAGAGAAACCTGCAGACTGCGCTGTTACTTCGTCAAATATTCTGCGATAGCATCTGTCCCAAGTCAAGACAATTTCCTCCCTATGTTTCAACATCAACAGACCGGAATAAAGTCATTCGTCTAGAGGAGTACGCGATTTAACCGTCATCCAGATTTCGCATGCCTTCCAGTTCACCGAATCCGCCGTAATATCGCGATGCCCGTGCCACGTAATAATTCGAGAGATGATGAATAAAACGCTTAGCTCCAAATAGATCAAGTCCGTTACTAATTACAAGTGACGTCAAACAACGCGTTGCCTCAAGGTTCAGTCAAGACTGACATTTGAGACGGTTTGGTCTGGCCTTTATAATGGTCCGGTTCTTTGTCGTCGGATGTGATAAGGTTGGTTATCTTGCATTTGCCGTGTAACATGAATGCTGGTTCCGATGATGTCAGTTACGCGTTTTGGGACGTCACACCTGCAACACGGTGGCGATGGAGAATGTAGTTCAAGACGTGACCATAGGGTACCAATTAACTGACTGAATCGTTGGGTTGTGGATACTATGAAGACAAAGGTGATTTAACCAAGCAGTGCAAGGAAGAAGAGTGCACTTTCCAAGCTGTAGCTGGGAGGGAAGGACTAGTTTGAAGGTTTGGAGCGCCTTGGCCCTTAAGGACGAGTTATATCGGCATTACGTAGTAATATGAGGAATATTTTGTTAATTCATAGTTTCACATAGTTCAACAAACTAACCTCGTCACGTTTGCAAACCATGGGAGTATAAAAGATATAGGGCATAATTTGAACTGCAATACGCATATGCTACTTGAGAAATATGTGCACCACTTTTATATCGGACGAAGTACCTACTACCGAATTTTGGACTGAATTTAATCAATTAATTGACTAACTTGATTACAATGATGATTGAAGTCTGCCGATTGGTTAATGTTACGTATATGGCCAATTATCGTATTAAACACTATTAACATTGGCTATATACTTCACTAATGACTATTATAATAATTAGCAGTATTTTGATTGAGGTATTGTGCTTTTTTTGTTAACTGCATGTCTACCTTTTCTTTATACAATTACCCTAATTTTGCTGCCTACGATTAGAGAAATATCTATAATAGGCTTTTTCCGTGACCTGCGCATTAAACGTATTGCCAACAACAGTTTCAAGGGACTTTGGATTAATTACCGTTCATTTCTGACTCAATTATGGTATTAAATTTTACCCTTCCGGTTTCCATTTCTCAAATCTTATTGCCCGTAGTATCAGAAGCTCGAAGCTCTCCCAAAAAAGATATTTGCGGTGCAAGAGCTGGAATTACACGCTAGCAGGCCTATTCATGTTCAAGAAAATGAAAGGGAAATTTATTGTGCAGGGTTTGATACTTCTTCGGAATGAGTTGTTAAACTTTCGCTCACTGTCACCGTTTTCGCCGTCCACAAGTTTCATCCGGATTGGATGGCGCATCAGGATGGAAATAGAGAGCATCGATTATATATGCATGTAGTTCTCTAGTTCTAGCACCACAGCTGCGCGCTGCAGACCGTAGCACAGCTATGTAGAGCAGTAAGTAGCACTGAATACTACCGCATAGCACAGAAAAGCACATTATTGCTGAGGACGGCGCCACTTTGTGCAGCACCGATACCACAGCACAGCACTTCATTGCCCAGCACCGCAGTGGAAAAAGCCGCAAAGAGAACACGGCACAGCAGCGTGCAGCTTCCGCAGGAGGGCGCACCATGCCGCAGGAGGACACAAAGGCGCCTAGTAATGTTTCAAATACGAACGAACAGCTGCGAATGGCACTGGTTCCTAGATTAACATAACAGATAATAACCACAGCAGGGCACAGCAGAGCGCAGGATAGGGCATCAGGGGGCAGCAGAATATAATGAAGCGCCGTAGACCCACGAAAAGGAGCCAATAGCACAAATACCTAAACCAAGCGAACATAACTTATCCATACTTATCCTGCCATGACGTAATAATGCTTAACGGCAGCAGAGAAAGTCAGATCGTCGGAAACCGCAGCAGGCTCCAGTGATGCGCAGGGTCCATCGAATAGCAGCGAAATGGACACATTCCGAACCTATTCTAACTTAACCAATCCAAGCCTGTCACACCCGAGCCTCATGTACACTACTTTCCGTAACTTAACTGCAGCTGGGACCAGCAGAATGTAGGAAAGCGACGCAGATACCAGAAGAGCACAGCAATGCGCCGTATGCCAGGGAATACTAGCGAAAATCACAGATCCGAGACCCAAGCTAGCATAACCTACCCTATCCATAGCTGAGCACGGCATAGTGCAGTTGAGGGCATCACAGCATACCACAGCATATTAAAGAGTCGAATACCACTGGCGGCAGCGCACAGCACCGATTCCTATCTTAACATTATCCATCATCGCATATCCTAACCATATCACAGCGGTGCATATACGTGCGAAACGTAGCGAAGCAGAAGAGAGCTGTGCATAGTAAAGCGACGCAAACAATCATATCGCAGCGAATAGAGCAAACTCATGTCTTAATCTAATTTGACCTAACACTGTAAACTGCACCTTCCAAATCCTATTCAGAGCGAGGCGTTGCGTTGCCAACCAAAGTGCAGTTGAGCGCGGCAGACTATACATAGGGGCTAAATAAAAATGAATAGCATCTTCGCCATTGAATTAACCTATCCACTGGTCATTAAATACTATAGCAATTCCAGAGTGATCAAAGGATTGACTAACTATGGCTGGAGATATTAGCATTGGAATATACCGTACTGGCTGCAGCCTCCTACACAATATTGTTTGCATAGGGATAATCTATTTAGAGGTCACACAATTTCTATTTCGACGATAGAATGACGAAGCCGTAAGACAGTTATCGCCAGAGACATCAACAATTGGCAGTACAGAAATGGATGTATCTGCCTACAAAGTTGTATATCCATTCTATTAACCCACACACCGACTTTCTGAATCCTATAGCCATCTGGGAATGGTCAAAGGGAGGATCAATTATCTCAAGAGATACAAACAATTGAAGATAAAATGCTGAGCGTAGCTTCCATACAGTTCCATTGCCATTTGAGTTATATGTTCAATGGGAACCTAAATTCTGCCATAAACTATTGATGGATCAATAGCTAGATAAATCATCGCTAGAGAAGTTAGCAATTAACAATGCGTTACTCAGTACAGCCATTTACACGTTCCTGTAACCATTGGAAAAATCTATTCACTGGTGATAAATTTTCCACAGCTGTTTTAGAATGACCAGTTGGCATTTAAAATATCGCTTGAGATATCAACGAGTGAAAATACGTTACTGAAAATAGAAATCTTCTCTGCGCCATTGCAATTGCTTTAATCCATTCGCGGGTAATGCTAGTTCTATAGCTATTCTACAATAATCAATGATTAAATCAGTTATTTATAGGAAAGTTGACATTCGACAATACCGTACAAGGTGTAGCCGTCTACGCACTGTAAGTGTCATTTGTTATATCTCTTTACAGAACACATAAATGCGACAGCTATTTTAGAATGATAAATGGATAGATCAATTAACGCAAGGGGCATCAACTACAAACAATACTGTCCTGCGTACAGCCATCGATACAACTATTGTTTCTCAAGCATATAGGCGCCAAGCGCTGCTTTGCCGTACCTGGTCCATTTTTGGATATAGCGGCAGATGGTGGGTGCGAATTTAATTCCTCATCATACCAAAGAAATGAACAGGTCCAACCAGCGGAGGAAGTCAACCCGCGCAGGACCCTAGTAGGCTTAGGAGTACGCCCGGGGAGATACCCGTATTGGCGTATTTCTCTTGGGCCACTTCAGGTCTGGCATGGATATGAGATCCAACCGAAGGTCTCCATGGCCCGTTGCCACTCCCTCTTTCGCATCCAGTGGCATGCGCGAACGCATGGGACACCACCCACTGGACCCCGAGGGCACCAACGAGGAGGCGAGGTAAGTGGACTTGCCGGATCGGGCCCTACAACTTCACCGAAGTCTCCCGCACTGCGCAGCTCAGCTTTGCAGCTGTAGGGAACATCAGTTCCATCGTGGTTTCTGGCGGACACCTTACACCAGAACCCTCCCCAGCTTCTGCCCTCAGCCATAGATACAGTACTATTGCCTTTCAATTATCCTATTCACAGTTAATTTGAGCACTATAGCAATTCTAGAAGGACCACCGGATATATCAATTATCGCCAGAAAAATTGACTATTGTCTGTACGGTACTGAGTATAGCCATCTTCCTTCTACCAATTGCATAAATCCATTCACTTATCATTTGAGTTCCATAGCAGTCCTGTAATGATAATGTGTAGATCCGGCTACAAACCTCTAAAATCCTTGTGTTAATCTATGCACTTACGTCTCCTAATCCACAGCAATTCTAGAATTACCAATGTGCATATCAATTATCCCTCGGCATATTGCCAATTGAAAGTACACTACCAAGTATAAACCTCAGCAGCGCACTATAGCCATTGGAACAATTTATTCACTGATCGCATAAATTTTATAGCAGCTCTCGAATGAGCTATGGATAGAACAATTGTCGTTGGTGATATTAGAATTGACGCTACAGTACAGGGTGTGGTCATCTGCAAAGTACTGTAACCACTGCTTTAATGTATACACTGATCATCCATATTCCATATCTGTGATAGATGGACCGTTCTATAAGTCAATTATCGCTGGAGATATTAGCATTGAACAATCCTTTACTGAGGATATGTATCTACTCTGTACTATAGCCATTATATTAATGTACACATTAATAACCTTAATCCTATAGCAATTCTAGAATGATCAATGTATAGATTAATTATTGCTAGAGATGACAATATTCAACAAAACTGTACTTAACATAGCCACCTACGGCATACCATTCCCATTGCATCAATATATTCACTGACGGCTTACATTTCATAGCAATTCAAGAATTATCAATGGCTACATCAATAGTCGCTACAGACATTCAAATATGAGTGTAAAGTACTGAGTGCTGCTACCTTAGCTGAAAAATAGCCAAATACGCTTTAACAACGCCAATCAATAAATCTATTCAGTAAGTATTCAAATTCAGCAGCAAGTCAGGAACTATCAATGCATGGATCAATAATCTCTAGAGACATTAACAGTTATGAAAGCAGTAGAGTGCATAGCCGTCTGAACAGTACTACTTCCATAGCATTAATCTATTCACTGATTTGTCAATTCTGTAGCAATTCTTCATTTATCAATAGATAGATGTATTATCGCGGTCTATTCACTGATTTGTCAATTCTGTAGCAATTCTTCATTTATCAATAGATAGATGTATTATCGCTGGATATATCAGCAATTGAGATTACAGTACTCAGCATAGCCGTGGGCACAGTGCTACAGGCAATGGAACAGTTCATCCAGTGATGATCAAAGTTTTATAGCAATAATACAATGATAAATGGATACTTCAAAAATCGCTAGAGGCGTTAACAATCAACAATACCAAGCAGTGTATATCAACGAACGCAGTTCTTCAGCTATTCGATTAATCTACTCTCTGATCATTTAACTACCATAGCATTTCTAGATTGATAAATCGCCAGATCATGTATCTCATGAGATATTGACATTTGACTATACAATCCTGAGTGTTGCACATTCAGGAAACTATAGCAACCTACGTAGTACTCACTCCAATGCATTAATGTGTAGAACGATCATGTTAATTCCGTAGCAATTACATATTGATAAATAGATAGCTCAACTTTCGCTTGAAATGCAAACGATTGATAATACGGCACAAAGTATAGCTATCTACGCTGTACCATAGCCACTGTATAAATCTATTCACTGAACACATAAACTACAAAGCAATCCTAGAATGATCAATGGATTTATCGCTTATATCCGTAGAAATTGTCAATTTACAATACAGTACATGGTAGAGCCACCAACAATGAGCTATAGCCGTTGCAATAACAGATTACTGCCATCATCGCAGTACCGTAGCCATTGATTAATCAATTCAGTTATCATTTAAATCCCGCAGTATTTCAAGAATTAACAACGGATGGATTCATCTTCTCTAGTGATATTACCAATTAACAATACAGATTATAGCCTCCTACATGGTTTCATATCCATTTCATTAATCTATTCACGGCTTCTGTCAGTTCTAATGCAATTCTTCATTGTGCAATGGATGTATCAATCTTCGCTTGACAAGTTAGCAATGGATATCGCATTACTTAATGTATGCTCATAGGCAGTATTATAGCCATTGGACAAATTCTTCAGTTATCATGTGAATTCCACAGGAATTCAACAAATATCAATGGATGGATCAGTTATCTCTAGTGACATTAGCATTGAACAGTACACTACAGACTATAGCCATCTGCACTGCACCATATCCATTTGATTAATCTATTCACTGATCATGTAGGTTCTATGGGAATCCTAGCGTCATCATCGTTTAGATATTATCGCTGGAGTTATTGGCAATTGAACACACGGTTCTGAGTGCAGCAATCATCACAGTGCTATAGACTTTTGAATACTATGTTCACTAATGACGCATATTACAAGGAAATTCTGGAACATCCAGTGTACGGTACTGCTATGGCAAGGGATATTTGCATTTGACTGTGCGGAACCTTGTGTACCCACCAATGGAGCACTGTTGCTGATGGATTAGCATTTTCATTGATGATTTAGTTTCTATTACAATTATAGGATGACAAAACGCAGATCCGTCATGCCACGAGATATTAACAAATGACAATACGGTACTGAGTACAGCCATCATGACAGTGCTGTAGATGTTATACTACTTTCTTTACTGATCATGTAGATTTCATAGGATATCTGGAATAAACTATGTATAGTTCGGTTATTGCTAGGGATATTTACAATTGACAGTACGGTGCAGAGTACAACACCCCACAGAGCACAGTTGCCATGGAATTAATCGTTTGAATGATGATTGAGCCTCCATACCATCTCCAGAATTACTTCATTCATATGCATTATATCTCATGTTATTAACATTTGACGACGCAGTACTGAGTACAATCATCTGCGCAGTAATGTTGCCGTATAAATGCTTTGTTCGCTGATAATGCATATTCCAAAGCAATTCTGGAATAATCAGTGTGTAGTGCTGTTATGACTAGGGTTATTTGAAATCGACATTTCGGAAATAAGTGGATCCACCAATAGAGCGATATTGCCCTAGATTAGTGTGTTCATTGATGATTTAGACCCGCTAGCAGTTATAGAATGACAAGATATATATCCATTTTCCCCCGAAATATTAACAATAGACAACACAATGCGGGGTACCACCGTAGGCACTCTGCTGCTGCCGTTGGATTACTCTGTTCAGTGATGAAGCAAATTGAAAAGCAATTCTTGAATCATAAGCGTAAGGTACTGTTATGGCCAGGGTTATTTACTATTGGCAGTACGGTGCATAGAACATCTACCAACAGTGCGCCGTAGCCGATGGATTAATCTCTTCAATGATGATTTATATTCTATAACACTATACAATGACAAGGTAGAAGTCGTCCGCCCCCGAGATAATATCATTTGACAACGCATTACTGACTGCATCCACCATATGGGTAATTGTACCGTTGACTACTTTAGGTTGCATACTCGAGATGAAAATTCGCAACAGAATACTGGGTAGAGACATCATCACTGTACTGCTTTCGTTGGAATGCTTTGTTCGCTGATGGTAGTGTAATAAACAATGGCTATTCCAGATTTGCTCTCGAATTTACATCATAAGTGGACAAATTATTCCAAAGGCTACATCGCTGTGATGATGGACGAGCTCAGTGCTGTGTTGTCAGCTGTTTATATCTCGGGGGATAATTTGTCTGTCTCTCTTCAGTGCAGAATTGCTGTAAAACCTAAATATCACTGAGTAGATAAATACAGCGGATGCAGTGCTATATTCATGGATGTAGTATGTACCGCAGAGTCAATTGGAAATATCTCAAGACATAATCGCACTATACATAGATAATTCTAGAATTGCCTTGGAACTTATATCCTCAGTGATAAAAGAGGAAGAACGTCTATTTCAGTGATGGCGGCTGTACTCATTAATGTGTTGTCAATTGCTAATGTCTCGAGTGGTAATGGACCTGCCATTTGTCATTCTAGAATGGCTATGTAGTATATATCATCATTGAACGAATTAACGCAGCGGATGCAGTAATCTGCTGGTGGATGTACTAATTAACGTACTGTCAATTGTAAATATCTCCAGTCACAGCCGTAATATACATCGATCATTCTAGAATTACTTTGGAAGTGATACCAGTGAACGGAGACATACAACGGTCACCATACATTCATGATGGCTGTACTCTGTGCTGTTATGGCAATTGCTAATATCACATGGGATAATGGCTCAGTTTTTTGTCGATATAAAATCGTTAGAGGGTCTAATTTAACACAGAAGGGACTAATCCAGGCGCTACAGTGCTATATTGGAGAATGTAATATGTTCCGTACTGCCAATTGGAAATATCACTAGACGTAGGCGTACTATTCATTGATTATTCCAGAATTGCGTTCGAACTTAAATCGTCAGTGAGCGAAGTACCCCATCGGCTACATTACAGTTACGTTGGCTGTGCTCTGTACTGCGGTGTCAATTGCTAATATCTCGAGGGCCAGTGGATCTGCATTTTGTCATTCTAGAATTGTTACAGAATTTATGTCATCACTGAAAAAGTTAGTCCATCGGCTACAGTGCTATATCGGTGGCTGTAGTAAGTACCGCACTGTCAATTGGAGATATCTCAAATCATAACGATAATATGCATCGATTATTCTAGAATTGCTTTGGAATTTACATCCTCAGTGAGCAAAGTTTGCCAAAAGCTACAGGACGGTGGCGATGTTTCTACTCAGAACTTTGCTGCCAATTGTTAGTTTCTCGAGAGGTAATGGGTCAGTCCTCTGTCATTTTAGAATTGCCATAAAATGTATGTCATTATTGAAGGGATTGACACAGCGGCCCCAGTGCTCTGATGGTAGATGTACGATGTACCGTACTGACAATTTCAAGTATCTCATGCCGTAATCGTACCATACACAGATTATTCCAGAGCATCCTTGGAATTTACACTATCAATGGACAAGGCAGTCCAGCAGCAACTGTACTGTGACAATGGCAGCACTCAGTACTGTGTTGTCAACCTAAAACGTCGCGAGGGATAATGGATCTGTATTTTGTCATTCTAGAACAGTCATAGAATCTAATTCATCATTGAACTGATTAATCCAATGGCAGCATTTTCCTCTTGATAGACGTACGAGGTACAGTGCCTTCAGTTGTAAATATCTCTAGCTATGACCGTACCATAAATTGATTATTATAGAATTTCCTTTGGAATTACATTATCAGGAAACAGAGCAATCCAACGCTCACAGTACTGTCACGATGGCTGCACCCATTACTGTTTTGTGAATTGTTAATATCGCGAGGGACAGTGGAAGTGCATTTTGATATTCTAGAACTTTCACTGAATTTAAAATCTCATTGACGAGCATAATCCTACGGCTACAGTGCTCTGTTGGTGGATGTGCGGCTTCCCGTAATAGCAATTTTAAATAACTCTAGCCGTAACCGTACTATAGATACGTTATGCTAGAATTGCTTTAGAATTTACGCCATCAGTGAACAAAGTAGTCCAACGTCTACATAACTGTGAGGACGGCTGCACTCAGCAAAGTATTGTCGACAGTTAATATATCGGTGGTCGCTGGATCTGTATAATAACATTCTAGAATAACTATAGAATATAAGTCATCAGTGAACAAATTAATCCAACGGCCACAATGCTCTGATGGTGGATGTACTAAGTACTGTACTGTCATATGTAGGTAGCTCAAGCCGTAACATAAAAAGTGGACTACTCCATTATTGCTTTGGAATTAACGTTACTAGCAAACAAAGTAGTCCGTCGGCCGCATTACTATGTTAATGGCTGTGCCCAGTACTGTGTTGTGAACTGTTAATAGCCAGAGGGACATTGGATCTGCCTTTTGTCATTCTAGAATTGCTCTGAAACATAAATCTTCACTGAATAGACTAATCCAACGGTTAGAGCGCACTGTTTGTGGATGTGCTAAGCACCGTAATCTCAACTGGTAACTTCTCCAGCCGTAACCGTCCAATACATTCATTATTCCAGAGTTGTTAGTATATAAATCCTCATTGAAGAAAGCGGTTCAACAGTAACATTACAGAGACTATGGATGCACTCTGAAATGTGTTGTCAACTGCTGATAACTCGGGGGTCACTGGATCTGTATTCTGCCATTCTGGAATTTTTACAGAACTGAAATAATCATTCGACAGAGTAATCTAACGTCTACAGTGATATATTGGGGTATGTGGTAAGTACAATACTGTCAATTGAATATGCCTCAAGCCAAAGGAGTACCATATATTCATTATTCCAGAGTAGCTTTGGAATTTACATTATTAGTGAGCAAGGCACTCCAACGCCCACACTACTGTTATGATGGCTGTAATCAGTAGTGTGTTATCGATTGTTAATGTCTCGACGGATATTTGGTCTGTCCGTTTCCATTTCAGGCTGGCTATATGGTCTAAACCATCATTGAATTGATTAATCCAACGGCTACAGTGCTTTGCGGTGGATGTACTAAGAACCGTACTGAAAATTGTAAGTATCTTCAGCCATAAATGTTGAATGTATGATTACTATTGAATTGCTTTGGAAGTGACATTATCAGTGAACAAAGATTTTAAACCGTTGAAGTACTGTTGCTACGAATATACTCAGTGCAGCGTTGTCAATTGTTCATATCTCGAGTGACAGTGGTCCTCTACTTTGTAATTCCAGAACTGTTATAAAACATAAATCTTCAATGAAAATATTTATCCAGCGGACAGAGTGCTCTGTTTGTAGATGTACTAAGCACAGTACTGCTAATTGGAAATATCTCAAGACATAGCCGTAACATGCATTGATTATACTAGAATTGCACTTGTTTTTACATCATCAGTGAACAATGCCATTCAATTGCTTCAATACCGCGAGAATGGGTGTACTCGATAGTGTGCTGTCATTTATTAATATCTCGAGGGATAATGGATCTGCATTCCTCCTTCTAGAAATGCTTTGGGATATATACCATCAGTTACCAGAAAAATGCAGCGGCAACAGTGATCTGTTAGAAGCTCTACTACACGCCGTACTGCCAATTTTATGTGTCACTAACCTTAATCGCACAATACATATGTTATTCTAGAATCACCTTCGAATTCACGTTATCAGTGAACAAAGTGGTACAACGGCTACGTTATATTGATGGTGGTTGTACTTTGTACTGTGTTGTAGATTGCTAGTCTCTCGGAGGTCAATGGCTCTGTATTTTGCCGTTCTAGAATTGTTATAGACCTAATATCATCATTGAACAGACTAATCCAACGGTTACAGTGCGAATATTCTGGACGTGATAAGCACCGCAATGTCATGTGGAAATGTCTCGTGACATATCCGTACTATGTAATGATTATTCTTGAATTCCTTTGGCGTTTAAATCATATGTGATCAATGATGTTCAACTGCAACAATACTGTGATGATGGATGTACTCTGTACCGTGTTGCCATTTATTAATTTCTCGACGGACAATGGATCGGTATTTCTCGTTCTAGTGTTGCTGTGGGTTACACACCATCAGTGAACAGATTAATCCAACGGAAACAGTGGTCTGTTGGATGATGTCGAAGATTCCGTACTGTGAATTGTAAATATCACCAACATTAACCTCGCTATACATAGGTTAATCTAGAGTCACCTTCGTATTTACTTCAACAGTGAGCAAAGCTGTCTAATGTCTACATAACTTTCATGGCACTCAGTACTTTGTTGTCAATTGTTAATATCTCCAGATTCAGAGGATCTGTATTTTGTCAAGCTAGAATTTCTATATAACTTAAACATCGGTGAAGAGATTAATTTTACGGTTACAGTGCTATTTCTTTGAATGTAATAGGTACGGTACAGACATTTGGAAATATCCCAAGCCATAGCCCTACTAAACATTGATTATTCCAGAACCGCTTTGGAATTCACATCTTCAGGATTCTCAGCAGTACAACGTATACACTACTGTGACGATGGCAGTCCTCAGTACTGTGTTGTAAATTGCTAATATCTCGAGGGATGGTGGATCTGCGTATCTTTATCTAGAAACGCTGTGCAGTACCCATCATCAGTGACCAGATTAATGCAACGGCAACAGCCATCTGTTGGTAGACGTAGTAAATGCCGTACTGCCAATTGTAAATGTCAGCAGATATATCCGCACCAAAATATAAGTTATTCTAGGATCACTTTTGAATTTACATCATCAGTGAGCCAAGTAGCTCAAGGTATAGATTACAGTTATGGCGGCTGTGTTCAGTGGAGTGTTGTCAATTGTTATCAGCTCGAGGGACCGTGGGTCTGAATTTTGTTGCTCTAGAATTGTTACAGAATTTCAAACATAATTGAACAGATTATTCCAACGGCAACAGTGCTACATTGCTGTATGTAGCAAGTAACATACTGTCATTTGGAAATTTCTCTAGCCAAAAACGTAGCATACATTGACTATTCCAGAATTGCTCTGGAACCTACATCATCTTGCGATCAAAGTTGTAGACAACAATACCGTGACGAAGGCTGAACTCAGTACTGCGTTGACAATTGCTAATATCTCGTGGGATGAAGGATCAGCCTTTTCTAATTCTAGAATTGCCATGAAGTCGAAATTTTAGTTGAACAGAATAATACTGCGGCTTCAGTGCTCCGACGATTGAGGTGAGAAGTACCGTGCAGTCACTTCGAAAT
Source organism: Eufriesea mexicana (assembly GCF_001483705.2). NCBI lineage: Eukaryota > Metazoa > Arthropoda > Insecta > Hymenoptera > Apidae > Eufriesea > Eufriesea mexicana. The sequence continues at coordinate 88,686 of NW_016911259.1, read as the reverse complement.
ATCACTAGAAATCGCCGTAATATACATTGATTTTTCTAGAATTGCTGCGGTATTTACATCATCAGTGAGCAAAGCTATTCAAAGGCTACCATAATGTGATGGTTGCTGTACTCATTACTTTATTGTCATTTGTCAATGTCTCGAGAGAAAATGGATCTGAATTTCTAGATCTAGGATTGCCGTGTAATGCACATAATCTGTCAGAACATAAATACGACTGCAACTGTGATATGTTGGAAGTAGTATTACTTGCTCTACTGTCAACAGTAAATATCACTAGCCATTACCGCACTATACATATGTTAATCTAGAATCAATTTCGATTTCATATTATCAGTGAACAAAGTATTCCAACGGCTCTGTTACATCGATGGTGGGTGCACTCAGTACTGTGTTGTAAATGGCTAATGCCTCGAAGGTCAGCGGTTCTGTATTTTGCCATCTTAGAAATGTTATGTACATTATATCATCATTGAACAGATTAGTCTAACGGTTACGCTGCTATATTAGTGGATGTAATAGGTACCGCTATGTCAATTAGAAACATATCAATCCGTATCCATAGTATACATTGATTATTGCAGAATTGCATTGTAATTTACATCATAAATGTACAAAGTTATACAACTGCTACAATACTGTGATGACGGCTGTACTCAGTTCTGTGTCCTCATTTTTTAATGTATCGACTGATAATGTATCGGTGCTTTCTCGTTCTATTATTGCTGTGGTGTATACACCATCAGTGAATATATTAATCCAACTGAAAGAGTGATATGTTGGATGATGTCAATGATACCGCACTGTCAACTGCAAACATCGCCAGCCGCAACTTTGCTATACACGGGTTATTCATGAATCACCTTCGAATTTACATCTTCAGTGAACAAAGTAGTGCAATGTATACATTACTTTCATGGTGGCTGTACTCAGTACTGTGTTGTCAATTGTTAATTTCTCGAGGGACAATGCAGCTGTATTTCTCGTTCTATGGTTGCTGCAGAATATACATCAGTGACAAATTAATCCAGCCGCGAGATTTCTCTGCTTGATGATGCACCAAATGCCGTACTTTCAATTATAGATGTCACTTGCCATCAGCGCAATATGCGTAGGTTATTCTAGATTCACCTTCGAAACCACATCATCAGCGAACAAGGCAGTCCAACGGCTTCATTACTTGGATGATGGCTGCACTCAGTACTGTTTCGTCAATTGTTAATATCTCGTGGGTCTGTGGATATGAATTTCTCCATTCTGCACATATTGTAGAACATAAATCATGATTGAAAATCAATCCATCAGCTTCATTGCTATATTGGTGGATGTTGTAAGTACCATAACATCAACTGTAACTACCACTAGTCGTAACCGCAGTATGTATTGATTACCCTAGGATTGCCTTGGAATTGCCATTATCAGCCAACAACGTTAGTCAATTGTTACAATGCGGTGATAGTGGCTGTACTCAGTACTGTGTGGTCAATTGTTAATATCGCGAGGGATAATGCACCTGTATTTCTCATTCTAGTATTTGTGTAGAATAAGCAAGTTCAGTGGCCAATTTAAACAAGCGGTAACAGTGCTCTGGTGGTAGATGTAATAATTAGCGTACTATGAATTGTAAATATCACCGTCCATAACCGCACCATACGTAGGTTATTCTATAATTACTTTCCAATTTACATCACCAGCGAACAAAGTAGTCCAACGTCTAGATTACAGTGATCATAGCTGTGGTCAGCACTGTTTTGTCAAACATAAATGTCCCCAGTAATAGTGAACATGTATTTCGTTATTATAGATTTGTTATAGAATTCGTGTCATAATTGTACAGTTTAATCCAACCGCTGAAATGCTATGTTGGTGGATGTAATATGTACAGTACCGCCGATTGGAATTATCTCAAGCTATAACCGCCCATTCTAGATTTGATTTGGAAATTACTTTATGGGTGAGCTATGTTGCACAACGCTACTATTCTGTTATCGTGGCTGTAATCAGTACTGTGTTGCCATTTGTTAGTATCCCGTGGGATAATGTATCTGCATTTCCCGTTCTAGAATTATAGTGGAAATTAAATTATCATTCAACCAATCAATGCAGCGGCTCGAGTGCTATATTGGTGTATGTAATAACGTTGCACTGTCAATTGGAAGTGTCTCAGCCATAAACGTAGTACACATTGATTATTCCAGAATTGCTTTGGAACTTACATCATCAGTGAACATAGTAGTCCAACGGCTACAGTACACTGACGATGGCTGTACTCAGTAATGTGCTGACAATTCTTAATACTCCGAGGGAAAATAGATCTGCATTACTCGTTCTTGAATTGCTGTAGGATATACATCATTAATGAACTGATTAAGCCAACGGCAGCAATGCAACGTTGGTAGATGTAAGAAGTAACGTATTGTCAATTCTATATGTCTCCAGCCATAACCGTAGCATACATTGATTATTCCAAAATTGCTTTGGTAGTGACATCATCTCTGAACAAAGTTATTCAACGGTTACGATACAGTGATGATACCCGTACTCAGTACTGTGTTGTCAAAAGTTAATATCTCGATGGATAATGGATCTGCATTTCGCGTTCTGGAATTGCTGTGGAATATATGTCATCACCGAATACATAAATCCAACGGCAAGTGTGCTCTGTTAGAAGGTGTACTTAATGACATATCCTTCAATTCTGAATATTACTTGTCATAACCGCACTATGCATTGATTAATTTAGTATCACCTTAGATTTATATCATTAGGGATCATAGCAGTCCAGCATCTACATAACGGTGATGATGGCTGTTCTCAGTACTCTGGCGCCAATTATCAATATCAAGAATATCATTGGATCTGTGTTTCCTCATTCTAGAATTCTTATAGGACATAAATCATCATTGAACAGATTTATCCAACGGCATCCGTGCTATACTGGTCGATGTAGCAACTACCACACTCTCAATTGGAAATTTCTCAAGCCGTAACCGTAATATACATTGATAATTCCAGAGTTGCTTTGGCATTTACATCGTCCGTGAATAAAGTTGTCCAACGGATGCAATAATGTGATGACAGCTGCACTCAGTTCTGTGTTGTCACTTGATAATGTCTCGGGGTTTAATGGACCTGCATTTCTCGTTCTAGAGCTGCGTTGGAAAATATAATCTCAGTGAACAGAATAAACCAACGGAACAGTGAGCAGTTGTAGGATGTACTAAATGCCGCACTGCAAATTGTAAATATCAGTAGCCATAACCTCGCTATACATATGTTATGCCAGCGTCACTTTCGAATACACATTACCAGTGGACAAAGTGATCCAAACGCTACATCAATGTTATGGTGGCTGCACTCAATAGCGTGTTGCCAATTGTTTATATATCGAGGGAGAGTGGCCCCGTATTTTGCCTTTCTGGAGTTGATATAGAATGTAAATCATAATTCAACAGAATATTGCGTCCGAAACGGTGGTATGTCTGTTGATTTAATAAGTACCGTACTCTCAATTGGAAACGTTCCACGCAATAACGGTAATATACATTGATCATTCCAGAATTATTTTGGAATATACGTTATCAGTGAGCAAAGTTATTCAACGGCAGCAATACTGTGATTATGGCCGTACACGGTAGTGTGATGTCATTTGTTAGCATCTCGAGCCATCATGGGCTTGCGTTTCTCGCCCTAGTAATGCTGTGGTGTATAGATCATCAGTGAACGGATTAATGCATCGACAAAAGAAAACTGTTGGAAGATGTACTAAATGGCGCATTTCCAATTGCAAATATCACTAGCCATAAAGGCACTAATCTTTGGTTATTCTAGAGTCGCTCTCAAATTTACATCATCAATGAACAAAGGAGCTGAACGTCTACATTACTGTGATGGTGGCTGCACTCGGTACTGTGTTGGCAATTGTTAATATCTCTAGGGAAGGTGGATAGGCCTTTTGTCTTTCTAGAATTGCTATAGAATGTAAATCTCCATTGAACAGAATAATAGAACGTCTGCAGTGCTCTACTGCTGGATTTACGGAGTACCGTAATGACAATAGTAAACACCTCTTGCCGTGACCGTAACATTCATAGGTTATTCCAGAATTACTATGTAGCTTACGTCATCTGTGAACAAAGCAGACCAACGGCTAAGTTACTGTGTTGACGGCTGTACCAATTACTTTGTTGTCAATTGTTAATTCCTCCACGGATAATGGATCATCATTTACCATTCTAGAACGGCTGCAGAATATGCAACTTCAGTGAACAATCTAATAGAACGGCAACAGTGCTCTGTTGGTATATGTACTAAAAGCCGTACATACGATTGTAAATGTCACTAGCTACAGCAGCTCAAATCATATGTTATTTTAGAATTACGCTCGTAATTGCAACATCAGTGAACAATGTAGTCGAACGTATATATTACTCTGATGGTGGTTGCACTCAGTACTGCTATGTAAATTGCTAACAACTCGAGTGTCAGTAAATCTGTATTTCGTCATTCTAGCATTGTTATAGAATCTAAATCATCATTGAACATCGTACTGCAATGGCTGCCGTGATATATTGGTGGATGTAAGTTGTACATAGCTGACAATAAGAAATTTCTCAATACATGCGTAACATGCAGTGATTATTCCATGATTGCCTTGAATATTCATCATCATTGGACAAAACCATACAACGCCTACAATAATGTTATGACGGATGCACTCAGTACTGTGTTCTCAATTGTTAATGTCTCGGAGGATAATGGACCGGTATTTGTCATTCTAGTATTGCTGTGGTACATACGCCTTCAGTGACCAGATTAATACAACGGCAACTGATATCTGCCGGAAGACGTAGTGAATGCCGTACCGTCAATTGTTGATGTCACCAGACATATCCGCACTAAGCATAAGATACTCCAGAATTACGTTGGAATATTCACATCAATGAACAAAGTAGCCCAAGCGCTGCATTACTGTGACGGCGGCTGTACTCACTAGAGTGTTGTCAACTGTTATCATCTCGAGGGACAGTGGTTCTGTGTTTGGTCGTTCTAGAATTGCTACAGAATTTCAAACATCATTGGGGTGATTAATCCAACGGCAACAGTGATATACTGATGAATGTAGCAAGCAACGAACTATCATTTGAGGATTTCTCGAGCCATAACCGCAATATACCTTGAATATTCCAGAATTGCTTTGAAATTTGTATCATCTGTGTGCAAAGTTGCGAACGGCTACAATAGCGTGACGATGGCAATACCCGATACTGTGATGACAATTGCTAATGACTCGTGGGATGAAAGATATATATTCTGTTGATGAAGAAATGCTATGAAATCGAAGTCTTAAATGAACAGGATAATACTGTGGCTGTAGTGCCCCGCTGGTACATGTAAAGGGTACCGTGCAGTCGCTTGGAAATATCTCCAGCCGTCACCGTTACGTATATTGGTTATTATAGAATTGCTACGGAATCTATATTATGAGTGAACAAAGTGGTCCAACGGCTGTATTACATTGGTGGTGGCTGTACTCAGTACTGTGTTGTAAGTGGCTAATATCTCGAACATCAGGGGCTCTGTATTTTGCCATTCTAGATTCGTTATGGAACGCGTATCATCATTGTACAGATTAATCTAACGGTTACAGTCCTAAATTTGTGGATGTAGTCAGTACCGCAATGTCAATAGGAAATGTCTCAAGCCACAACCATAATGTACATTGATTATTCCAGAATTGCATTGGAATTTACACCATGAATGTACAAAGTTATACAACGGCTACAACACTGTGATGATGGCTGTACTCTGTACTGTGTTGTCATTTGATAACATCTCATGGGATAATGAAAATTCTTCTTCACCCTACAACTTCTGAAGAATATTCGTCTTCAATGAACTGCTTAATCCAACTGCAGCCGTGTTCCGTCGGTAAATGTACTAATTTCCGTACTGTGAAATGTAAATATCACTATCCATAACCGTAGCATACGTTAATTATTCTAGAATTGCTTCGTAACTGACGTTATCAGTGCAGAAAGTTAATCATCCGTAAAATACTGTGACGATGGACATACTCAGTACTGTGTTGTCAGCTGATAATGTCCAGAGGGATAATGGACCTGCGTTTCCCTTTATAGAATAGCTGTAGAAAATACATCATCTGTGATGTGATTAATACAAGGGCAACTGTGCTCCCTTGGAAATGGTACCAAATGCCGTAATTTTAATTATATATATCACTTGCCATAACCGTACTATAAATTGGTTATTCCTGAATTGCTTTGGAATTTACATCACGAGCGGGCAAAGTAGTTCAACGGCTAGAGTATGTTGATGGCGTCTGTACAGATTAATTTTTTGTCGATTTATGACGCCTCGAGGGATAAGTGATCAGACTTTTGTATTCCAGGATAGCTATATAAACTTAATCATCGATGAACGGATTAATACAGCGGCTGCAGTGCTCTGCTGGTGGATTTCCTATGTAACGCAACGTCAATTGGAAATGTATCAAGCCATATCAAAGCTATACATTGATTATATTAGAAACACTTTCGAATTTACATCATCAGTGGAAAAAGACTTTCAACGGCTACATTCCCGTGACGGTGGCTGTACTCAGTGCTGTGTTGCCAATTTCTAACTTCTAGAGGGATAATGGATATGTATTTTCACATTCCAGAATTGTTACAGGATTTAAGTTTTCATTGAACACATTAGTGGGACGGCTAGAGTGCTATATTGGTGGATGTAATAATTACCGTACAGTCAATTCGGAAAATCTTATGAAATAATCGTAATATACATTGATTAGTCCAGAATTTCCTCTTTGAATTTACAATGTCAGTGAGAAATGTAGTCCAACGGCTAGCGTACTGTGATGATTGCTGTACCCAGTACTGTGTTGTCAATTGTTAATGCCACGAGCGATAATTGACCTGCATTATACTTTCTAGGATTGCTATTGTATATACATCATCGGTGAACATATTAATCCAACGGCAGCGGTGCAATGCTAGTAGAGGCTGGTAGACGTACTGGCAATTTTAAATGTCACCAGGCATAATCGCACTATACACAGGTGATTCTATAATTACTTTCGAATTTTCATCACCAGTGAACAAAGTAGTCCAACGTTTATATTACTGTGTTCGTGCTTTTACTCGGTACTCTGTTGTCAATCGTCGAAATTTCAAGTGACTTTGGATCTGTATTTCCTCGTTCTAGAATTTTTATATAAAATTCTTCGTCATTGAACATATTAATACAGCGGATGCAATGCTCTGCTGGTGGATGTACTATGTACCGTCCTATGTGTTGGAAATATCTCACGCATTACCTGTACTATACATTGATCTTTCCAGAATTGCCTTCGCAATTACATCTTCGGCGGAAAAACTATTCCAACAGCTACTTTGATGTGATGATTGCTTTCCTCTGTGCTGCGCTGTCAAATGCTAATTTCTCGAGGGACAGTGGAACTGTATTTCTCATTCTACAATTGCCGTGGAATATACATCATCAGTGAGCTATTTAATCCAGCGACCAAGGTGCTCTATTGGAAGATATACTACACGCCATACCTTCAATTGTAAATATCACTTGACATAACCGCACTATACATAGGTTATTCATGTATTACTTCAGTATCAACATCTAGAGTGGAAAAAGTAGTAAAACGGCTACACTACTGTCATGAAGGCTGTACACTGATCAGCGATGCCAGCTGATAATATCTCGGGGGATAATGTAACTTAATTCCTTATCCCTAAATTGCTGTAGAATGTACATCATCAGTGGGCAGATTAATCCTACGACAATAGAGCTCAGATTGTACATGTATTAAATGCCGTACTGTCAAATGCAGGAATCCCTCGCCACACCGTACTATACGGTCGTCATTCCAGAATCTCTTTCGAATTTACATCATCAGTGAACAAAGTATTCCAAAGGCTTCATTAATGCGATGGTGGCTGTACTCAGTACTGTGTTGTAATCTGCTAATACCTCGGGGTTCATTGGATTTGCATTTTGTCATTCTAGTGTTGTTATAGAAATGCATTCATCATCCAGCAGGTTAATCCAACGTCTATTGTGCTATGTTGGTGGACGTAATGAGTACCGTACTTGCAATAGAAAGTATCACAAGCTTTAAGGGTACTATACATTGATTATACCAGAATTGCTTTGGAATTGGCTTCATCAGTGAACATAGCAGTCGAATTGCTACAGTACTGTGATGGTGGCTGTACTCAGTACTGTGGTTTCAGTTGCTAATATCTCGAGGGATAATGGATCTGTCTTTGTCATTCTAGTATTGCTACAATGTCTAAATCATCACTGAACCGATTGATACAGCGGCTGCAGTGCTCTGCTGGTGGATGTACTAAATACCGTACCGCGAATTGGAAATATCTCATGCCATAGCCGTAGTATACATTTATTATACCAGAATAACTTCGGAACTGACACTGTTAGTGGAAAATGTTATTCAACCATTACAATACAGTGATGCTGGCTGTACTCAGTTGTCTGTCGTCAATTGTTAGTACCTCGAGTAGTAATTTGTCTCCGTTGCTCTTTCAAGTATTGCTGTGGAATATACAACATTAGTGACAAATTTAATGCAACGGCAACAGTGCGCTGTTGGTAGATGTCCTAATTACCGTGCTATGAATTCTAAACGCCTCAAGCCATAACCGTGGTATACGTATTCTGTTCCAGCATTACACACGAAGATACATCATCATTGAAAAAAGTATTCCAACACCTACGTAACAGTGATGATGGCTGTAATCAGTACTGTGTTGACAATTGTTAATATCTCGAGGGTCAGTGGATCCGTACTTTGTCATTCTAGAACAGTTACAGAATATAAATCATAATTGAACAGATTAATCCAATCGCTACATTAATACATTGTAGGACGTAATAAGTGCCGTAACTGTCAATTTTAAATATTTCTAGCCATAAGCGTAGCATACATAGATTGTTCCAGAATTGCTATGGAACTTACATCATTGAAAAAAGTTTCCCACAGCTACACTACCGCGATAATGAGTGTTCTCAGTTCTGTGTGGGCAACTGTTAATTTCCCGATGTATGATGGACCTTCATGCTTCATCTCACAATTGCTGTAGAATATACATCTTCAGAGATGAATTCCATACAACGGCAACAGTTCTCTCGCGGTAAACGTACTAATTACCATACCGAGAATTGTAAATGTCACTGGACATAATCGTACTATGCATTGGCTGTTCCAGAATAACCTTGTAATTTGCATCATTAGCGAATAAAGTTGTACAACGTCTGCATCACTGTGATCATGCCTTTGCTCAGTATCGCGTTGTTAATATTTGATATCTTGAGCGACAGTGGCCCTGTGTTTTTTCATTCTACAATTGCTATGGTATTTAAAACATCATTGAACAGCTTAATCCAGCGGCTGCCGAGCTTTGCTGGCGGATGTAGCACTCACCGAACGGTCAGTCTGAAATATCCAGCGAATTAACCATAGTATACATTGACGATATCAGAGTTGCTATGGAATTTGCATCATCGGTGGAGAAAGTAGTCCAACGGCTCCAGTACTGTGACGATTGCTGTAGTCAGTACTTGGACCTCAATTGTTAATGCCTCGAGGGATAATGGACACGTCTTTTGACACTCTGGAATTGTTATAAGATCGAAATCAACGTAAACCAGATTTATGTAGCTGCTGCAGGTTTCTGCTGGTAGATGTACTATTTATTGTGCAGTCTAATTATCATTTAAATATCTCTAGCCGTAACCGTACTGTAAATAGAATATTCTAGAATTACCTTGGAATTTACGTCATCAGTGAGCAATGAAGCCCAACGGCTAAGCTACTGTAACGATGGCTGTACTTGGTACTGCTTCGTCAATTGTTAATACCTCGAGGGTCTGAGGATCTGTATTTTTCCTTTCTACATATATTATAGAATGTAAATTATCACTGAACATATTAATCCAACTGCTACAGTGCTGTAATGATGGATGCAATAAGTACCGTACTGTAGATTGGAAGTATCTCAAGTCGTAACCGTTATATACATTGATTATTCCAGAATTGCTTAGATATTTATATCGTCAGGGATCAATGTATTTCAACGGCTACGATACAGCGATCATGGCTGTTCTCAGCACTGTGTTGTCAATTGTTAATGTCTCAAGGGTCAGTGGAACCCTATTTTGCTTTCTTGAACTGATATATTACTTAAAATACCATTGAAGAGGTTAAGCCAACGGCTACATTGCTATATTGGTTGATGTAGTAATTGCCGCAATGGCAAAGGATATAACTCAAGCCATAACCGTAATACATATTGATTATTCTAGAATTGCTGCGGAATTCACATCATCAGTATACAAAGCATTCCAGTGGCTACATTACTGAGAAGATGGCTGCTCTCAGTACTGTTTTGTCAATTGATAATATCACGACTGATAATGGATCTGCCTTTTGTCATTATAGAAGTGCTATAAAATGTAAATCATCACTGAACATATTAATGCAGCGGCAGCAGTGCCTTGCTGGAGGATTTATGAAGTACCGTGCTGTCAATAGTAAATACCTCTAGTCATTACCGTAGTATACGTCGATTATTCCAGGATTGCTTCGCTATCTATATCGTCAGTAAACAAAGCGTTCCAACGGCTACAGCACTCTAATGATGATTGCACCCAGTACTGTGTCGTCACTTGTTCATTTTTTGAGGGATAATGAACCATCATTTATCTTCCAACAATTGCTGCAGAACATACATCTTCAATGAGCAATCTATCCGAACTGCAACAGTGCTCTGCTCTGTTATGTACAAATTGCTGTACTGTCAGTTGTAAATATCACTAACCGCAACCGCACAATTCATAAGAAATTTTAGAGTTACCCCCATATTTACAGCACCAGTGAACAAAATCGTCCAACGGATACAATACTGGGTTGATAGGTGTACTCAGTACTGTGTTGAAACTCCCTAACGTCCCGAAGGACAGAGGATCTGTATTCTCACATTCTAGAATTGTTATAGAATTTAAATTGTCATTGAATAGAATAACCCGACGGTTACATTCCTATATTGGTGGATGTTTTAACTACCGTACCGACATTTGGATATGTTTCAAGGCAATCGTAGCATACATAGATAATTCTTAGATTTTTAGGTGTTCACACCGTTAGTGAGAAAAGTTATTCAACGGCTACAATACTGTGACGATGGCCGTGCTCATTACTGTGTTGTTAATTGTATATATCTCTTGGGACAGTGGATCTGTACTTCGCTTTTCCAGAATTTATATAGAATTTAAATAATCACCGAAGATATTATTCACCGGCTACTGTGCTATATTGGTGGATGTAATATGTAACGTACTGTCATTTGCAAATATCTGAGGACAACCGTAATACACACTGATTACCCTGGGATTGCTTTGGATCTTACGTCATAAGTGAAGACAGGTATTCAACGGCTACAATACTGTGATGTTGGCTGCACATAGTACTGTGTTGTAATATTATAATCCCGCGAGGGATAATGGATCCATATTTCCCGTTCGGGATTTGCTGTGGAATATACACCAACTGTCAGGATGTTAATCCAACGAGAACAGTGATCTGATGGAAGATGTAGTAAATGCCGCAATGTCAGTTGTAAATAGCATTAGCCACAACCTAATAATATATATGTGATTTTAGAATCACATTGGAATTTACATTATCAGTGAAAAAAGTATTCTTCCGGCTACATAACTTGATGATGGCTGTACTCATTACTGTGTTGCAAATTGCTGATTTATCGGGGGTCAGTGGATCTGTATCTTGTCATCCTAGAATTATTATACAATTTAAATCATCACTGAAGATAATAATCAAACAGCTGCGGAGCTATATTGTTGAATGTATTAAGTACCGTACCGTCAATTGGTAATATTTCAAGCCGTAACCGTAACATACGTTGATGATTCTTGAATTGCGTTTGAAATTACAGCGTCAGTGGTCAAAGTTAGTCAACGGATACAATACTGTGATGATAACATTATTCATTTACGTGTTGTCATTATTCAATTTCTCGAGGGACAATGGAATTGCATTTCTTGTTCTAGAATTGCTGTGGGATGCACATCATTAATGAGCAGGTACATCCAGCGGCAAGAGTGAACTGTTGGAGGATGTACTAAATGCAGTACTGTCAACTTTAAATGTCACAAGCCATAACCCCATTATACATAGAATACTATAGAGTCGCTTTCGAATTTACATTATCAGTGAACAATGTACTCCAGCGGCAACAATACTTCGATGGAGGGTGTACCTAGTACTGTGTTGTAAATTGCTAATATACCGAGGGCCAGTGAATCTGTATTTTGCCATTCTAGAATTGTTACAGCATTTGAGTCATCACTGAACAGAGTAATCCATTTGCTACTGTGCTGTATTGGTGGATCTAGTCAGTACCTTACTGTTAATTGTAAATATCTCATGCCACAACCGTAATATACAATGATTATTCCGGAATTGGTATAGAATGTTCATCGCCAGTGGACGAAGTATTCCAACGGCTACATTATGATGACGATTGCTGCACCCTGTACCGCCTTGAAAATTGTTAGTACCTTGATGGCCGGTGGATATGTATTTTGCCATTCAAAAGCTTACAAAGTATTTAAATCTTCATTGAACAGGTTAATCCAACGGTTACAGTGCTATGCTAGTGGATGTAATTGGTACCGCACTTTTAGTTGGAAAGATTTCAAGCCACAACCGTAATATGCAATGATTATACCGGAATTGCTTTTGAGCTTTCATCACCAGTGAACAATGTTGTCCAATGGCTAAAATATAGTAACGATGGCTGCACTCCATACTGTGTTGTCATTTGTATGCATCACGAGGGATAATGTACCTTCAAATCACGCTCCAGAATTGCAGTAGGATATACATCATCAGTGAACAGATTTATCCTACTGCAGCAGTGATCTGTTGGAAGGTGTACTAAATGACTTACTGTCAGTTGTATATATCACTTGCCATAACCGCGCTCTGCATAGCTCATTCTAGTATCGCTTTTGAGATTAGGTCATAAGTGGACAAGGTGGTGGCTGTGCTCCGAACTGTGTCGTGGACTGTTAATATCTCGAGGGCCAGTGTAATTGTATTTTGTCATTCGGGAATTCGTATAGAATTTAAATCACCATTGTACAGGTTAAACCAGTGGCTTCAGTGCTGCTGCTACTGGTGGATGTATCAAGTACCGCACGGTAAATTGGAAATATTTCGTGCCATAACCGGAATATACAACGATAATTCCGGAATTGACATGGAGTCTTCATAATCATTGAACATTGCAGTCCAACGTCTACAGTACTGTGGTAATGGCTGCACGCAGAACAGTGTTGTCATCCGCTAATGTCTCGAGTGCCCGTGATCTGTATTTTCTTATTCCAGAATTGTTATATAATATAAATCACTACAGAGCAGATTAATTTAGCGGCTACAGTGACATACTTGAGGATGTAATATGTACCTTACTCCCAGATGAAATGTGTCTTTTGCATTATTTTGTTAGGTTTAATAAGCGCAGTGTTGCAAACTATAGATATCTCTACCCATAACCGCACTGTACATATGTTACTCTAGAATTACTTTGCAATCATTGTCAGCAGCGGACAGAGCAGTCCAACGTCTACATTACTGTGATGATGGATGTACATAGTTCTATAATGACAATTGCTAATATTTCGTGGCTCAGTGGATCTGTATTTTGTCATTTCAGGATTGGTATAGAATTTAAGTAACCGTTTCAGCAGCCTAATCCAACGGCCACAGTGTCTACATTGGTAGATGTAATTTGTACAGTTCCGTCAATTGGAAATATTTCATGCCATACGCGTAATATACAATTATTAGAACGGAATTGCCTTGGAAATTTCGTCATCAGTGGTCAAAGCTATTCACCGGCTACAATACTGTGTTGTCATTTGTGAATGTCTCGAGGGTCAATGGATCGTAATTCCTCGTTCTAGAATTGCTGTGGAATATACAATATCAGCGAACAGATTAATACAACGGCAACTGTGATTTGTTGGAATGTGTATTAAATGCCGTACTGTCAATTGTAAATATCACTATCCATTACCGCACGATACAAAGCTTATTCTGGAGACACTTCCGGATTTACATTGTCAGTGAACAAAGTGGCCCAAATGCTGCATTACGGTGTTCGTGGCTGCACTCGGTAGTTTTCTGTCAACTGTCTATTCCTCAAGTGCCAGTGGATACGTATTTAGTCATTATGGAATTGGCATTGAATTTAAATCATCATTGATAGGCCTAATAGAACGACTACTTCGCTACACTGTTGTATGCACTAAGTTCCGTACTGTCAATTGAAAACGTTTCAAGTAATATGCGTTGTATACATTGATTACTCCAGATTAGCTTTAGAATTCATATCATCAGCGAACAAAGTTGTACAACGTCTGCAACACTGTGATTATGGCTGTACGCTGTACTGTATGGTCGTTTGTTAATGTCTCGTTGGATAATGGATCCGCATTTCGCGTCCAAGTGTTGCTGTGGTATATAGAATATCAGCGAACAGATTAATTCAGCTGCAACAATAATCTATTGGAAGATGTACTAAACGCCGTACTCTCAACTGTAAATATCATTAGACATAACCGCACACAAGATAGCTTATTCTAGGATCACCCTTGAATTTACATCATCAGTGAACAAAGTAGTCCAAGGGCGACAATACACTGATGGTGGCTGTACTCCGCACTGTGTTGTCGATTGCTAATGTGTCGAGGTACATTCGACCATTATTCTGGCATTCTAGAATTATTGTAGAATTGAAATCATCGTCGAAGAGAATACTCCGACTGCTACTCTGCATTATTGGTGGATGTAATGAGTGCCTTATTGTAAATTGCAGATGCATGAAGCCATAAACGTAAATTGCTATGATAATTTCGTAGTTGCTTTGGCCCTTTCACCAACAGTGACTAAGGATTTTCGGCGGCTACAATACTGTGATGGTGGCTGTTCTCAGCACTGCGTTGACATTTGTTAGTATCTCGTGGTATAATGGACATGCATTTCTCGTTCGAAAGTTGCGGTGGAATATACGTCCTGAATCAGAAAGTTAATCCAACTTCAACTGCGATCTGCTGGAATATGTACTAAATGCCGTACTGTCAATTGAAGATATCACTAGCTCTAACCGCACTTCATATAGCATACTCTTGAATCACTTTTTAACTTACATCGTCACTGAACTATGTAGTCCAACAGTTACATTACACTGATGGTTGCTGTGCTCAGTACTGGGACGTCCACTCTTAATGTGTGGAGGGGCAATGGATCTGCCCTTTGTCTTTCTAGATATTAATACAGCGGCTGTGGTGCTCTGCTGGTTGGTGTACTAAGTACTGTGATGTCAGTTTGAAATATCTCTAGCCATAACCGCACTGCACACATATTATTGTAGAATCTCTTTCGAATCTACATCATCATTGAACAACGCAGTCGAACGGCTACACTACTGCGAACATGGCTTTACTCAGTGGTCTGTCGTCAATTGATAATTCCTCGAGGGACAATGGACAATCATTTTTCATTCTACAGTTTCTGTGGGATACACATATTCAGCGGCCAACGTTAACCAACGGGAACAGTGCTATCTTGGTTTATCTGATGCTTACCGTACTGTGAACTGTAAACATCACTAGCCATAACAGCACTATACGTAAGTCACTGAAGTATTACATTAGAATTTCCATCGTCAGCGGACAAAGTATTCCAACGGATACATTACTGTGATGGCGGCTGTACTCTGCACAGTGTTGTAAATTGCTAATATCAAGAAGGTCAGTGGATCTGTATTTCGCCATTGAAGAATTGGTTCTGAATTTAAATCATCATTGAACAGAATAATCTAGCGGATACTGTGCTATACTTGTGGATGTAATAAGTACCGTAATGTCAATTGGAAATGTCTCAAGCCATAACCGTACCATACACTCATAATTTCAGAATTGCTTTGAAATTCACATAATCCATGTACAAAGAAGTCCAACGGCTACAATATTACGCTGATGGCTGTACTCAGTACTGCGTTGTCAATTGCTAATGTCTTGTGGGTTAATGTATCCGCCTTTTGTCATTATAGAATTGCTGCAAGATCCAAAACATCATTGAATATGCTTGTACAGCGGCTGCAGTGTTCTGCTTGTTGATGTACTGGGTACCGTGCAATCAGCTGGAAATATCTCTAGCCTTAGCAGCACTATACGTTGATTATTCCAGAGTTGCTTTGTAATTTCCATTATTAATGAAGGAAGTTTTCCAACAGCTACAATACCGTGGTGATCGCTGTACACAGTACTGTGTTGTCGTATGCTAATGTCCCGAGGGATAATGGATGTGCCCTTTTCATTCTAGAATTGCCGCAAAATCCAAATCATCATTAAATAGTTTAATACAGCGGCTGCAGGGCACTGCTTGTGGATGTCATAAGTTCCACGCTTTCAGTTTGAAATATCTCTAGATATAGACGTACTATACATTTATGATGCCAGAATTGCTTTGGAATTTACATAATTAGTGCACAAAGTGCTTCAACGGCTACAATATTGTGAAGATAGCTGTACTCAGTACTATGTTGCCAAATGATAATATCTCGAGGGATAATCCATCTGCACTTCTCCTACTAGAATTGCTGTACGACATACATCATCAGTGAAAAGATTAATCCAACGGCAAGGATGATGAGTTGGTAGATTTACTGGGTACCGAAATGTCAGTTGTAAATAGCACAGCCGTAACCGTACTATATACAGATTATTCACGAATTAGTTTATAACTTACATCATCTGTGAACAAAGCATTCCAGCTACTACATTACTGTGATGTTGGCTGTCTTCTGTACTGTGTTGTCACGTGTTAATATCTCGAGTGACATTAGATCAGTCTTTTATCATTTTAGAAATACTGGAAGAAGATCATCATTGAACAGATAAACCCATCGGCTGCACTGTTCTGCTGGAGGATGCACTAAGTACCGTGCTGTCAGTTGGAAATTTCTTTAGCCATAACCGTACTATACATTGATTACCACAGAATTGCGTTCGAATATACGTTAGCAGTTAGAAAAGTAGTACAACTGCTACAGGACGTTGATGATGGCTGTAATCAGTACAGCGTTGTCAAATGTTAATATCTCGAGGGATGATGGATCCGTCTTTCGTCATTCTAGAGTTACTATAAGATCGATATAATAATTGATCATATTAATGCAACGGCAACCGTCCTATATTGGTGGATGTAATAGGTACCTCACTGTTAATAATAAATGTCTCAAGCCCTAACCATAACATGCATTGGTTATTCTGGAATTGCTTTCGAATTTACATCATAAGTGAACAAAGATATGCAACAGCAACAGTACTGTAATGGTGGCAGCACTCTGTACTGTGCTGTCAGATTATAACATTTCGGGTGATGATACATACGCGTTTGTCACTTCAGAGTTCCTACAGAATTTATATCATCATTGAAGAGGTTAATTCAGCGGTTGCAGTGCTCTGCTGATTGAAGTACAAGGTACCGTACTGTCATTGAAAATGTCTCAAGCCCTAACGGTGCCATATATTGATTATTCCAATATTGCAGTGGAAATTAAATTGTTAGTGAACAAAGATCTTCATCGGCTACAATAATGTGATGATGGTAGTGCTGAGTACTGCGTTGTCATTCGCTAATATCTCGAGGGGTAATGGATCCGTCTTTTGAAATTCTACAGTTGCAGCGTAATATAAATCATCACAGAGCAAATTAACACGGCGCCTGTGAAGCTCTGCTGTCGGTTGTACTAAATACCGTGTTTTCAATTGGAAATATCTCTAGCCGTAACCGTAATATACATTGATTATACCAGAATTACGTTCGAATTTACACAATCAGTAAGCAAAGCATTCAAACGGCTGCATTGCCGTTATGATGGCTGTACTCAGTACTGTGCTGTCATTTGTTAATACCTTGAGGGTATTATTCATTATCACCTTGAGGAGATTTATCAACGGCTCCAGTGCTATATTGGTTGATGTAATAAGTACCGTACAGTCAATTTGAAATATCTCTAGCCATAAACATAAAATACATTGATCATACTAGAATTGTGCAGGAATTTACATCATCAGTGAACAAAGTTGTCCATCGGCCATATTACAGTGACTATGGCTGTACTCAGTGCTGTGGTTGCAGTTGTTAATATCTCGAGTGTCACTGGATATGCATTTTGTCATTCTAGAGATCTTAAAGGACTTCAATCATCATCGAAAGTGATAATCCAACGGCCACATTGCTACATTGTTGCTTGTAATGAGTACCGTACCTTCAATAGGAAATATCTCAAGCCATTACAGTAATATACCCTGTTTTTCCGGAATTGCTTTGGAACTTACATCCTCACTGAACAAAGAGGTCCAACGTTTGCATTACAGCGATGATGGCTGTACAGCAGTGTTGTCAATTACAAAATAACTCGAAGTATAGTGGACCTATATATTGTCACTCTAGAAATGCCATATAAATTAAGTCATCATTGATCAGCTTATTCCAGCGGCTACAGTGCTGTATTGGTAAACGTAGCAAGCACCGTACTGTCAATTCGATATATCTCAAGACGCAACCGCACTATACTTTCATTATTCCAGAATAGTTTTGGTATTTACACTACGAGTAAACAAAGCAGGCCGGCGGCTTCATCAGTGTCATGATCGCTGTACTCAGTACCGTGTAGTCAATTGTTAATATCTCGGGGGATAATGGATATGTATTTTGTCATAATAGAGTTGTTACAGAGTTTCAGTCACCAGTCAACAGATTAGTCCAACGGCTACAGTGCTATATAGGTGGATGTAGTACATTCGTTACTGACAATTGAAAATATTTCAAGCCACTATCGTAATGTTCATTGATTATTGCAGAATTTCTTTGGAATTCACATGCTAGGTGAACGAAGTGGTGCAACGGGTACAGAACAGTGATGATGGCAGTGCTCTGTGCATTGCTGTCAGTTCTTAATATGTCGAGGGTTAATGGATTCGTCTTTTGCCATTCTAGAATAGTTATAGGATCTAAATCATCATTGAACAATTTAAACCAACCGCAAGGGTGCCCTGTTGGGAGATGTACTGGGTACCGCACAGCAACTTGTAAATGTAGCTAATCGTAGCCATTATATCATTCCAGAATTGCTTTAGAAACAGCATCATCTGTGAACATTGTAATTCAGCGATTACAATACTGTGATGATGGCTGCAATCAATACTGCGATGTCAATTGTCAATACCACGTGGGACAATTTATCTGCACTTCTCCCTCTAGAATTGCTGTAGAATATACGTCTTCTGTGAGAAGGTTAATCTAACAGCAACAGTGCTATAATGGTGCATGTAGTAAGTACCGCACTCTCAATTGGAAATACTTCAAGGCATAACAGTAGCATGCATTAATTATTCCAGAATAGCTTTGGAATTCATGTCCTTATTGGACAATGTAGACCTACGCCTGCACGACAGTGATGGTGGCTGTATTCAGTAGAGTGTTGTCAGTAGTTTATATCCTGGGGGATAATGGATACAGCATTTAACATTCTAGAATTGCTGCAGAATATGGATCATCAGTGAACAGATCAATCCTACAGCAATGCCGATCTGTTGGAGGATGTATCAGGGCCCGCACTGTCAATTGTATGTATCTCAAGAAATAACTGCGCTATACAATGTTTATTCCAGAATTGCTTTGGAAGAAGCATTATTAGTGAACACAGTATCCCAACGGCTACATTACTGTGGTGACGGCTGTACACGGCAGTGTGTTGTCAATTGTTAATACTTCGAGGGGTAATTGACCTCACTCTGATGTTCTAGGACTGATATAAGATCTAAATCTTCACTGAACATGTTGATACAGAGGCAGTAGTGATCTGCTGGTGGATGCACTAAGTACCGTACCGTCAGTTGGAAATATCTCAAGACACAACAGTAATATACATTGATTATTCCAGAATTGCATTGTAATTTACGTGATCAGTGGGAAAAGTTGCCCAACGGCTGCAGTATTGTGATGATGGCTGCACTCAGTTCATCGTTGTCAATTGTTAATATCTCGAGTGCCACTGGGTATATATACTGTCATTCAAGAAGTGTTATAGAATCTATACCATCATTGAACAGACTAATCCAACGGCTACATTGCTATATAGTTGTTTGTAATAGGTACCGCACCCTCAATAGGAAGTATCTCAAGCGCTATCAGTAATATACGTTGATTACTCCAGATTTGCTTTGGAATACACGTCGTCAGTGTCCAATGCAGTCCAACGGCTGCAGGAGTGTGATATCGGCTGTACTCAGTACTCTGTTGGCAACAGTTAATGTCACGAGGGATAATGGACATATATCTTTTAATTCTAGAAATATTATTGAATCTGTGTCATCATTAAATAGATTAATCATTCAGCAACAGTCCTCTGTTCGTAGATGCACTGGTAACGGTACTGCCAATAGTAAATGTCACTACATATAACTGCAGTATTCATGCATTATTGCAGCATTGCTTTCGAATTTACGACATCAGTGAACGAAGCAGACCAACAGCTACATTGCTGCGGTGATGGCTGCGCTCAGTACTGTGTTGTCAAATGTTCATACCTCGAGCGATTGTGGACCTGTATTTTACCGTTCTGGAAATGTTATAGAATTTAAATCGCCATTGAACAGCTTAATCCGACGGCTACCGTGCTATATTGGTAAATGTAATATGTACCGTATTTTCAATTGGAAATATATCAAGCCACAACCGTAACACACATTGATCATTCCAGAATTCAGTTGGAATTTACATCCAAATTGAACGAAGTAGTCATACTTCTACAGTACAGTGATGATGGCTGTACTCAGTGCAGTGTTGTCAATTGTTAATGTCTCGAGGGCTAATGGATACGTCTACTTCCATTCTGGGATATTTATATAATGTATGCCATCACTGAACAGATTCATTCAGCGGCAATAGTGCTCTGTTGGTAGATGTGCTATTTACTGTACAGTGGATTGCAAGTAGCGCTAGCCATAACCTTTATTGATTACACCAGAGTTACTTTGGAACTTGTATTAACAGTGTACAATGTAATTCAGCGGTTATAATACTGTGATAGGGCTTGAGGTCAGTACTGTTTTCCCAATTCCTAATATTTCGGTGGATAGTGGATCTACCTTTTGCCGCTATGGTATTGTTATAACGTCCATTTCGTCATTGAACAGAATAATTCTGCGACAGCGGTGCTCTGCCGGTGTACGAACCATGTACCGTTCTGTCAAGTATATGTATCACTAGATATAACCGACAGATACATTGATTATTACAGAATTGCTTTCGAACTTACATCATGAGTAAACAAAGTAATTCTGCGGCTAGTATAAGCTGATGATGGCTTTATTCAGCACTGTGTCCTTATTTGCTAATATCTCGAGGTATAATGAACCGGCATTTTCCGTTCTAGGATTGCTGCATTATATATATCACCGGTGAACAGGCAAATCCAACGGCAACAGTGCTCTGTTGGCAGATGTACCTAGTGTCGTACCGTCAATTGTAAATATAACTAGCCATAACCGTACTGTACATTGGTAATTCTGGAATTAATTTGGAATTTACATCATCAGTAGGCAAGGTGGTTCAACGTCTAAATTACGGTGATGATGAATGTGCGCAGAACCCTGTGCGCAATTTTCAATATCGCCGGGGATAATGGATCTGTATTTTGTCACTCAAGAATTGTCATAGTACGTATATCGTCGTTGAACAGATTAATACAACGCCTGCAGTGCTCTGCTGGTCGATGTAATAAGTATCGTACTGTCAATCGGAAATATCCCAAGACATAACCGTATTATACATTGATTATTCTAGGCTTGCTTTGGAAAATGTGTTGGCAGTGGGCAGAGTTGCTCAACCGCTACAATACTGTTGTAGTGGCTGTATTCTCTACTGCGGTGTCAATAGCTAATATTGCGAGAGATAATGGGTCTGTATTTTGTTATTCTAGAATTGCTTTGGTATACAATTTATCATTGAACAGATTATTCTGACAGCTACAGTGGTATTATGGCTGATGTAATACGCACCGTAATGCAAAATGGAAATGTCTCAAGCCATAACCGTAACATAGTTTGATTATTCCAGAATTGATAGGGGATACTCTTCGTCAGTGTACAATGTAGTCCAACAGCTAGAATACTGTGATGACGGCTGTACTCCTTACTGTGCTTTCAATTGCTTATATCGCAGTAGGTTATGGATCTGCTTTTAAATTCTAGAATTGCAGCAAGAAATGTGTCATCATTGAACTAATTAATACAGTGGCTGCAGTACATCGATGGTGGCTGTAGAAGGTACGGCACTGTCACATGGAAATATGCGCAGCCATAACAGTAATATGCATTGACTATTCCACAGTTGCTTTGGATTTTACATCATCTGTGAACGATCTAGTCCAGCGACTGAGGTAAGGTGATGTTGGCCGTGCACATCGTTGTGTTGACAATTGTTGATATCTCAGGGAATGATGAATCAGTCCTTTGTCATTCTAGAATTGCAATAAAATCTGTATCGCCAATTAACATATTGTTGGGGCGACTGCAGTGCCGGTAGATGTACTATGTACCATGCTGTTAGATGGAAATATCTCTAGACATAACCGCATTTCATGCTGATTATTCCAGAATTGCATTGGAATTTACATCATCAGTGAATAGAGTTATTCGTCGGCTTCGAAACTGCGGTAGTGGATGTAATAAGTGCTCTGTTGCCAGTTGTTAACATCTCGAGGGCCAGAGGATCTTTATTTTGTCATTCTAGAATTGTTATAGAAAATAAATCATCATTGACCAGATTAATCCATCGGTTAGAGCGCTATACTCTTGGATGTAATATGTACCGTACTGCCAGTGGGAAATATCCCAAGCCATAACCGTAATATGGACTGACTATTAGAAAATTGCTATGGAACATGCACCATCAGTGAACAAAGCAGTTCAAGGGATACTGTACTGTGATTGTGCCTGTAGTCAATACTGTGTTGATAATTGTTAATACCTAGAGGGACAATGGATCTGCGTTTCCCATTCTAGAATTTTCGTACGAAATACGTTGTCAGTGAGGAGACTAATCCAACGACAACAGTGCATACTTGGCCGAAGTACTAGGTACCGTACTGTCAATGGAAATGTCACCAGCCGTAACCGTGGTATTAACTGAATATTCCAAATTTGCCTTGCACTTTACATCGTAAGCGTGCAAAGAAATCCAACGCCTAGAGTACTGCGGTTATGGTTGCACTCAGTACTGAGTTTCAAGTTGTCAATATCTCGATGGATAATGGATGTATATTTTGGCATTCTCTAACTGATTTAGTATTTAGGTCACCACTGATAAGCATAATCCAACCGCTACAGTGCTATATTGGTGGTTGTAATACGTACCGTACTCTCAGTTGGGAATGTCGCGTGCCATAACCGCACAACAAATTGATTGTAGCGGAATTGCTTCGGAATTTACATCATTAGTGGACCAAGGATTCCTACGGCTACAGAACTGTCACTATGGCCGTACTCAGTACTGTGTCGCCAATTGTTACTAACTCCATGGCCGGTGGATGTGTACCTTGTAATTATTGTACTGTCATAGAACATTAGTCATCATTGTACGAATTAATATAACAGCTACAGTACAGTTTCGATGGATGTAGTAAGTACCGTACTATCAATTGGAAATATCTAAGGCCATAAACGTATTATACATGGGTTACTCTAGATTCACTTTGAATATACATCGTCAGTGAGCAACGTTGTTCAACAGCTACGATACTGTGATGATAGCTGTACGAAGTACTTTGTTATTATTCGTTAGATTCTAGATGGATAATGGACCTGCATTTATCGTTCCTGAGTTGCTGTGGGATGTACGTCACCAGTGAAAATATTAATGCAACTGCAACAGTGATCTGTTGGAAGATCTACTAAATGCCTTATTGTCAACTGTATCTGTTACTGGACGTAAGGGCACTGTATATACGTTATTCTAGAATCACAATCGAATTCGCTATATCAGTGAAAAGTGCGTCACAACGGCTATATTGCTGTGGTGGCGGGTGTAATCTGCACTCTGTTTTAAATTGCTAGTATCACGAGTTTCGTTGGACCTGTATTGTGTCATTCCGGAGTTATTATAGAATACAAATCATCACTGACCATATTAATCCATCGGCGATTGTGTTATATTCTAGGATTCAGCGCAGACCGTAATGCCGGTTGGAAATATCTCAAGAGATAACCGTAAAATTCGTTGATTGTTACAGGATTCCATTGGAATATACATCATTGGTGAACATAGTTATTAAACGGCTACATTACTGAAATGGTAGCAGAACTCAGTACTGTGTTGTCCATTGTTAATGTCTCGAGGGACAGTGGAACCGTGTTTTGTCATTCTGGGTATGTTATAGAACTTAAATCGCCATAGAACACATTAATCCGACGGCTACGTTGCTACAATCGTTGAACAGATATGCACCGTACTAGCAACTGGAAATGTCTCAAGCCATAAACTTTCAATGTATTTATTATTCAAGAGTGGCTGAGAAATTTACATCACCAGAGAACAAGGTTATTCAACGACTACAATAATTCGACAATGGCTGCACTCGGTCCTGAGTCGTCGTTCGTCAATTTCCCAAAAGATAATGGACCTGCACTTCTCACTCAAGAATTGCTGCGGAGTTTACATCATCAGTGAACAAAGTTATTCAACGGTTACAATAATGTGGCGACGGTTGAACTCAGTATTGTGTCGTCATATGTTAATATATCGAGGGATAATGAATCTGCATTTCTCGTTCTAGGATTGCTACAGAATATACATCATTAGAGAACAGATACATCCGACGGCAACAGTGATCTGTAGGAAGATGTAATAATTGCCTTACTGCCAATTCGGCATATCGCTTGCTATAACCGCACTATTCAGACCTGATTGTAGCTTCACCATCCAGTTTACATCATCAGTGTACAGAGTTACACAGCGGCAACCATAGTGTGATGACGACTGTAATGAGTAATTTATTGCCATTTGCTAATATCCCGAGGGTTATGGACCTGCATTTCTCGACCTAGAACTGCTATGGAACATACATCATCAGTGACCCTATTAATACAGCGGCAAATGTGATCTGTTGGAAGATGTAGTAAATGCCGTACTGTCAATTGTAAATAGCACTAGCGGCAACCGCATTATACATAGGTTACTCTAGAATAACTATCAACTTCACATTATCAGTGAGCAAAGTAGTCCAGCGGGTACATTACAACGATGGCGGGTGTACACAGTACTGTGTAGTAAAATGCTAATAGCTCGATGGTCAGTGCATCGGTATTTTCTCATTCTAGAATTGTTATAGTATTAACAATATCATTGAACGGAGTAACACACCGGCTGCAGTGCTACATTAGTCGATGTAATAAGTACCGTCAATTAAAAATATCTAAACCCGGTAACTGCAATATACGACAATTATTCATGTATTGCATTGGAACTTACACCATTAGTGAATAAAATTATTCAACGGCTGCAATAATGTGGTGATTGCTATACTCATTACTGTGTTGTCATACGTTAATATCTCGAGGGATAATGGATTCTCATTTCTCGTTGTAGTATTGCTATGGAATATACAACATCAGTGAAGAGGTTATTCCTCCGGCAGCAGTGATCTCTTGGAAGATGCACTATGTGCCGCAGTGTCATTTGTAATTAGCACACGGCACAACCGCATTATACATGGATTAGGCTAGAGTAACCTTCGACTTTACATTATAAGTGAGCAAAGTATTCCAGCGGCTGCATTACACCGAAGGTTGGTGTACTCTATACTGTGTTGTAAACTGCTAATTCCTCGAGGGTCTGTGGACCTGTATTTTGTCATTCTAGGTTTGTTACAGGATTAAAATCATCAATCAAGGGAATAGTCCAGCGGCTGCTACGATATATTGGCGAATATAATAACAACCGTGCTGTAAATTGGAAATATCACAAGGCATCCGTAACATACATTGATTATGCTAGAATTGCTTTGGAATTACATCATCAGTGAACAAAGGCTTTCAACGGTCACAATAGTGTGGTGACGGCACTTCTGAGTACCGTGTTGTAACTTTTTAATTTCTCGAGGGATAATGGACCAACATTTCTCGTTCTAGAATTGCTATGGAGTTTACATCATTAGAGAACAGATAAATCCAACATTCTAGAATGGATGCAGGATTTAAATCATCATTGAACAGAATAATGAGACGGCTGCAGTGCTATATTAGTGGATGTAATAAGTACCGTAACGTCAATTGGAAATGTCTAGAGCGCTAACCATAACACACGTTGATAGTCCTTCGATAGCATTTGAATTTACATCGTCAGTGTGCAAAGTTATTCAACAGCAACAATAATGTGGTGATAGCTGTACTCAGTACTGTTTTGTCACATGTTAATGTCTCGAGGAGCAATGGACCCGCATTTCTCGTTTTAGAATTGCTGTGGGGTATACGTCATCAGTTTCCAGATTAATACAGCAGCAACAGTGATCTGTTGGTAGACGTACTATATGCCGTACAGTCAATTGTAACCATCACTAGCCATTGCCGCAATATACACATGTTAATCTAGAAGCACAACCGAATGTACTTCATCAGTGGACGAGGCAATCCAGCGGCTACTTTGCAATGATTATTGCAGAACCCAGTACTATGTTATCAATTCTTAATAGCTCAGCGGTTTTTGTACCTGCATTTTATCATTCTGGAATTGTTATGGTATTTACATCATCATTATGCAGAATAGCCCATCGGCTACTATGCTATTCTGGTGGATGTAATAAGTACCGTAATCTCAACTGGATTTATCTGAGGCCTTGATCGCAATATGCGTTGTCTATTCTAGGATTGCATTGGAATTTACATCATCAGTGAACGAAGTTATACAACGGCTACAATAATGTGGTTAAGTACCGTAATCTCAACTGGATTTATCTGAGGCCTTGATCGCAATATACGTTGTCTATTCTAGGATTGCATTGGAATTTACGTCATCAGTGAACGAAGTTATGCAACGGTAACAATAACGTGGTGATGCCCGTACTGAGTACTGTGTTGTCATATGATAATATCTGGAGGGTTACATGATATGCACTTCTCGCTCTAGAATTTCTATGGAACATACATCAGCAGTAACCAGATCAATAGAGCGGCAACAGCGATCTGTTGGATGATGTACTAAATGCCGTACTGAAAGTTCTAAGTATCACTAGACATCACAGCACTATACGTAGGTTATTCTACTCTCACACCAGAATTTAATTCATCAGTGAAGAAAGCAGTCCAACGGCTACATTTCTGTGACTTTTGCTGTACTAAGTACGGTGTAGTCAATTGATAATAGCTCTTGAATTTGCGGACCTGCATTTCGATATTCTAGAAATGTTATGGAATTTAAATCATCATTGAACAGTTTAATTTAACAGCTACGGTGATATACTGGTGGATGTAATTAGTACCCTTCTGTCAATTTTAAATATCTAAAGCCTTAACCGCAACTTAAGTTGAGTATTCTAGGATTGCAGTGGAATTTACATCATCAGTGAACGAAGTTATACAACGGCTACAACAGTGTGTTGATGGCTGTACTCAGTACTGCGTTGTGATATGCTTATATCTAGAGGGTCACTGAATCCGCATTACTAGTTCTAGAACTGCTATGGAGTATACATCATCAACTACCAGATTAATACAACGTCAAGGGTGATCTGTTGGAATGCGTAATATATGCCGTACCGTCAATGTACGTATCACTAGATATAACCGCACTATACATAGGTTATTCTAGTGTCACTCTCGAACTCACAATATCAATGAGCGAGGTAGTCCAACTTCTACACTAATGAGACGGAGATTGCTCTCATTACATTCTTCTAAATTGCCAATACATCGAGGCACATGGGATCTCTTCTCTGTCATTCTAGAATTGCTATAGAATTCAAATCGTCATTGAACAGAATATTCCAACGGCTGCTGTGCTATATTCATGGATGTAATATGTACCGTACTGTCAATTGGAAATATCTAAAGCCTAACCGCAACATACTCTGATAATTCTAGGATTGCATTGGAATTTACATCACCAGTGGACAAATATATCCAATGTCTACAATACTGCAATTATGGCTGTACTCAGTACCGTGCTGTCCTGTGTTAATATCTCAAGGGATAATGTACCTGCATTTCGGACTCTAGAGTTGCTGTGTCACACACACCATCAGTGAATACATCGATATAACGGAAAATGAGATCTGTTGTATGAAGTACTAAATGCCGTACTGTCAATTGTAAATATCATTAGTCGTAACTCCACTATACATAGGTTATTCCAGTATCACTCTCAAATTTACATTATGAGTGAACGAGATAGTGCGACGCCTTCATTACTGAGTCCGAGGTCGTACTCATTACTGTGTTGTAAATAGCTAATACCTCGATGGTCATGGGATCCCTTTTCTGTAGTTTTAGAATCGTTATAGTATTTAAAACATAATTGAACCGAACATTCCAACGGCTGCTGTGCTATATTCGTGGATGTAATATGTACCGTACTGTCATTTGGAAATATCAAAAGCCTTAGTCGCATTATACGTTGAATATCCTAGGATTGCCTTTGAATTGCATCAGCGGACAAAGTTGTCCAACGGATACGGCAATGCGGTGATGGCTGTATCCAGTACTGTGCTGTCATATGATAATATCTAGAGGGATAATCGATCTGCATTTCTCGCTCTAGAATTGCTATACGACGTACATCACCAGTGACCAGATTAATACACCGGCAACAACGATATGTTGGATGATGTGCTAAATGCCGTACTATCAATTGTATCACTCGACATAACCGCATTGTGCATAGGATATTCTAGTACCACTATCGAATTTATTTCATCGGCGAACATAGCAGTCCAACGCCTACAGTGCTGCGACTGTTGCTGTCCGCAGAACCGTATTGTTAGTTGTTAAGGTCTCAAGGATTCGTGTACCTGCATTTTGTCATTCTAGAAATGTTATAGAACTTAAATCATCATTGAACAGTATAATTAAACAGCTAAAGTGCTATATTGGTGGAAGGTATGTGCACCATTCTGTCACTTTTAAATATCTGAAGCCTCATCCGCAATATAGATTGATAATTTCAGGGTTGCATTGAAATTTACGTCATCAGTGAACAAAGTTATACAACGGTTGCAACAATGTGGTGATGGCTGTACTGAGTAGTGTGTTGTCATATGATAATGTATAGAGGGATACTGGATCTGCATTTCCCGCTATAGAATTGCTATGGAATAGACATCATCAGTGATCAGATTAATGCTGCGGCAACAGTGATCTTTTGGAGATGTGTTAAATGCCACACTGTCAATTGTAAGAATCATTTGCCGTATCCGCACTATTCATAGGTTATTCTAGAATCTCTATCGAATTGACACTATCAGTGAACGAGGTTATTCAACGGCTACAATAGTGTGGTGATGGCTGTACACAATACTGTGTTGTCATACATCTATCTCTAAAAGGATACTGGATCTGCATTTCCCGCTATAGAATTGCTATGGAAAACACATCATCCATGACCAGATTAATACAGCGGCAACAGTGGTTTGTTGGAAGATGTAATAATTGCCCTACTGTAATTTGTAAGTATCACTAGCAATAACCGCACTATACCTAGGTTACTCCTGGACCACAAGCGAATTAACTTCATCAGTGAACAAAGCAGTCCAACGGCTACGTTGCTGTAACTGTTGCTGTACTCAGTACAGTTTTGTCAAATGTTAATAGCTCTAGAATTTGTGGCCCTGCATTTCGTCATTCTAGAAGTGTTATAGAATTTAAATCATCATTGAACAGTTTATTTTACAGTGCTATATTGGTGGCTGTAATAAGAATCGTAAACCCAATTGGAATTATCTGAACCCTTGATTGCAATATACGTTGATTATTCTAGGATTGCATATTACCTTACGTCGTCAGTGAACGAAGTTATTCAACGGCAGTAATAACGTGGCGACGGCCGTATTCAGTACCGCATTGTCATATGTTTATACATAGAGGGATACTGGATCTGCGTTAGTCGCCCAAGAATTGCTATTGAACATAAATCATCCGTGACCAGATTTTAACACCGGCGACAGTCATTTGTTGGACGATGTACTAAATGCCGTACTGTCAATGGTAAGCATCATTAGACATAACCGTTCTATACATAGGGTTTTCCTGAACCACAAGCGAATTATCTTCATCAGTGGACAAAGCAGTGCAACGGCTACACTGTTGTGATTGTTACTGTACCCAGTACAGTGTTGTCAATTGTTAATAGCTCAAGGATTCGTGGACTTGCATTTCGCCATTCTTGTAATGCTATAGAATATAACTCATCATTGAACAGCTTAATTTAACAGCTACAGTGCTATGTTGGTTTACGTAAAATGTACAGTACCGTCAATTGGATACATCTAAAGCCTTAACTGCAATTTACGTTGATTATTCTAGGATTGCATTGGAATTTACATCATCAGTGAACAACGTTATTCAACGCCTGCAGTAATGTGGTTATAGGTATTCTCAGCTCTGTGTTGTCACATGTTAATGTCCCAAGGGATTATCGGCCCGTATCTCTCGTTCCAGAGTTGCTATGGGATATACGTCATCAGGTTCCAAATTATTACAACGGTAATAGTGATCTGCTGGAAGATGTACTAAATGCCGTACTGTCAATTGCAAGTATCGCCAGATATGACCGCACTGCACACATGTTACTCTAGAACCGCACTCGAATTTACTTCATCAACAGAAAATGCAGTCCAGCGGCAACATTGCTGTGATTGTTGCTGTACTCAGAACTTTGGTGTCAATTGTTAACGTCTCAAGCAATGATAGACCTGCATTTTGCCATTCTGGAGATTCTAGAGGATTTATATCATCGTTTGAACACATCAGTCCAACGGATATAGTGTTGTATTGGTGGACGTAAGGATTACTGTCATGTGGATTGGAAATGTCTTAAGACTTACCCGCAATATTCAGCGGCTATGCTAGGATTGCATTGGAATTTACTTCATCAGCGGACAATGTTATTCAAAGTCTACAATACTGTGATCATGGCTGTACTCAGTACTGTGTCGTCCTGTGTTAATATCTCAAGGGAAAATGGACCTGCATTTCGGGCTCTGGAATTGCAGTGGCATACACACCATCAGCGAACACATCTATCCAATGAAATGTGTGATCTGATGGAAGACGTACATAATGCCGTACTCTCAATTGGAAACACCACTAGCCATGAGCGCACTATACTTGGGTTATTCCATAATTACTCTCGAGTTTACCATGTCAGTGTCCGAGGTAGTCCAACGGCTACATTACTGTGACCGAGGTTGTGCGCATTTCTTTGTTGTAAGTTGCTAATGTCTTGAGGTTTACAGGATATATATTTTGTCATTCTAGAGTCGTTATGGTATTTAATTCATCATTGAATATGATAGTCCACCGGCTACTGTGCTTTATTAGTGGAGTAAGTGAGTAACGTTCTGTCAATTGGAACTTCCTAAAGCCTTAATCGCAATATACGTTTATTATTCCCGGATTGCAGTGGAAATTACGTCATCAGTGAGCAAAGTTATGCAACGGCTACTATAACGTGCTGATGGCTGTATTCATTGCTCTGTTGTCATACGTTAACGACTCGAGGGATAATGGATCAGCCTTTCTCGTTCTAGAATTTCTATGGAATATACATCGTCTTTGGCCAGGTCAATCCGTCGGCAAGTGTGATTTGTTGGACGTTGAGCTAAATGAAGTAATGTCAATTGTATGTGTCACTTGCCATAAGAGGACTATTCATAGGTTATTCTAGAGACGCCAACGAAATTACATCAACAACGAGCAAGGCATTCCAGCGGCAACATTACTGTGATGGTGGGTGGACTCGGTACTGTATTGTAAACATCTAATATCTCGAGGGCCGGATGATCTGGGTTTTGTCATTTCAGTATTGTTATAGTATACATATCACCATCGAACAGAATAATCCAACGGCTACCGTGATCTGTTAGGAGATGTCCTGAATGCTGTACTTTCAACTGTAAATATCGCGAGCCATAACCTCACTATACATATGTCGTTCCAGAATCCGCTTCGATGTTACATTATCAGTGAAGAAAGTATTCCAGCGGGTACATTGCTGCGATAATGCTTGTACACAGACCAGTGTTGTAAATTCCAAATATATCGTGTTCCAGTGGATTTGTACCTTGTCACTGTAGAACCGCTATAGGGTTAAATCATGATTGACCAGAATAATCGAACGGCCACGGAGATATAGTAGTGGATGCAATTAGGCCCATACTGATAATGGGAAACATCTGATGGCAACCATAATATTTATTGATTACTCTAGTATTGCTTTGAAATCTACATCACCAGTGATCCAAGTTATACAAAGGCCGAAATTCTGTTATGAAGGCTGTACAGATTGCTTCGTTTTCATTTGCTAGTATCTCGAGGGATAATGGACCTGCATTCAGCGCTCTAGAGTCGCTGTGGAATATACACCACGAGTGTACTAATCAATCCAACGGCAACAGTGATCTGATAGAAGATGTACTAGATGACGTACTGCCAACTGTAAATGTCATGAGCATTCACAGGTTATTCTGGAATCGCTTTCGAATTTACATCAACAGTGATCAAAGTATTCCAGCCTCAACCTTACAAGGACGGTGGGCGTACTCAGCACTGTCTTGTAAATTGCTAATTTCACCATGGTCAGAGGATATGAATTTTGTCATTCTAGAATTTTTATAGAGTTTATGTCATCATTGAACATAATAATCCAACGGCTCCTTTCCAAAATTGTCGATGTATTATGTATCGTACTGTCAGCTGGTAATACCTCACGCCATGACCGTAATATCCGTTGCCTATTCTAGGACTGCATTCGAACTTACGTCATCAGTGAACAAAGTTATGCGACGGCAGCAATACCGTGAAGATGTTTGTACTCAGGTCTGTGATGGCATTTCTTAGTTCCTCGAGTGATAATGGATCTGCATTTTTATTTCTAGAACAGCTGTGGGATATGCACTATCAGTGAACAAATTATTCCGACGGCAACAGTGATCTTTTGGAAGTTGCAATAAATGTCGCACTGTCAATTGTACATAACACTAGCCATAACGGCGCTATACACACGTCATTGTAGAATAGCTTTCGAACATACGTCAGCAGTGAACGAAGTATTCCAGCTACAAAATTGCATGGACGGTGGGTGTACTCAGTACTATGTTGTGAATTGCTAATATCACCAGTGTCAGAGGATATGAATTTTGTCAATCAAGAGATCGTTATTGAATTTATATCATCAATGAACGGCATAATCCAAAGGCTACTTTGCCAGTTTGGTGGATGTAATTAGAACTGTACTGTCAATTGTTAATATCCCATGCCATAACCGTAATATCCATTCATTAATGCACAATAGCATTGGAATTTAGATCATCAATGGACAAAGTTATTGAATGGCTTCAATACCGTAGTGGTTGCTGTACTCAGTACGTTGTTGTAATTTGTTAACGTCTCGAGGTATATTGTACCTGCATTTCTCGTTCTAGACTCGGTGTGGAATATACATCATCGGCGAAATCGTTAATCTAACGGCAACAGCGATCTGTTGGAAGATGTACAAACTGCCGTACTGCCAGTTGTAAGTATCACTTGTCACAACAGCACCATTCATAGGGTATTCTTGAATTACATTCGAAATTACATCAACAGCAATCAGAGTAGACCAGCCGCAACATTCCAGGGATGGTTGATGTACTCAGTACTGTGTAGTAAATTCTTAATATCACGAGGGTAATTCGATTTATATTTTGTTTTTCTAGAGTTGCTTTACAATTTGAATCATAACTGAGCAGAAAAATTAGACGGTTACTGTGCTATATTGGTGGATGTAGCAAGTATTGTAATGTTAGCTGGTAATATCTCAACACATAACAGTAATTCCTTTTGATTATTGTAGAAATGCATTGGAATTAACATCTTCGGTGAAGAGAGGTATTGAGCGCCTAAAACGCTGTGGTGGTTGCTGTACCCAGTAGAGTGTTGTAATTTGTTAATATTTCGGGGGATAATAGACCTGCATTACTCGCTGTAAACTTGGTGTGGAATATACATAATCAGCGAGCCTGTTAATACAACGGCAACAGTGAGGTGT
Source organism: Eufriesea mexicana (assembly GCF_001483705.2). Taxonomy (NCBI): domain Eukaryota; kingdom Metazoa; phylum Arthropoda; class Insecta; order Hymenoptera; family Apidae; genus Eufriesea; species Eufriesea mexicana. The sequence continues at coordinate 54,233 of NW_016911259.1, read as the reverse complement.
TGGAAGTTGTACAAAATGTCGTACTGTCAATTGTAAATATCGCTAACCATAAGCGAACAATAAATATGCCCTTCTAGAATCACTCTCGAATTTGCGTTATCGATGTAAAAAGTATTCCAATGGCTACACAACTCTGATGATGGCTGCACTCAGAACATTGTTGTCAATTGTTAATACCTCGACCGATAGTGGAACTGAACTTTGCCATTCTATAGTTGTTGTGGAACTTGAATCAACTTCGTACAGTTTAGTCCGACGCCTACAGTGACATATTAGTGGATATAATAAGTACTGTAATGCCAATTGGAAATATCTCAAGACATAATCATAACATATGTTGACCATTATAGAATTGCATTTGAATTCACAACATAAGTGAAAGAAGTTACTGAATGGCTGCAATAAGGTGACGGTCGCAGTACTCAGTACTTTGATGTCATTTGTTAACTTCTCAAGGGATGATGGATTTGCGTTACCCGCTCTAGAATTCTTGTTGAATATACAACGTGAACAGTGAACAGTGAACAGATCAATCCAACGGCAACAGTTATCTGTGGAAGACGTACTAAATGCCGTACTGTCAATTGCTAATGTCACTAGCCATATCCGCACAATTTATAGGTTACACTAGGATCACATTCAAGTTTACATTGTAAGTGGACAAAGTAGTCCAGCCGGTACGTTACTGCGATGGTGGGTGTACTCAGAACTGTGTTGCAAATTGCTTATATCTCGAGTGTCTGTGGATATGTATCTTGTGATTTTAGAGTTTTTATAGAATTTAAATCTTCATTGGGCAGAATAATCATGCGGCTACTGTGCAATGTTGGTGGATTCATTAAGTACCGTACTGTCAATCGGAAATATCTAAAGCCACAACCGTAACATACAATCTTTACAACAGAATTGCTTTGGAATTTTCATCATCAGTGAACAAAGTCATTCAACGGCTACTATACTGTGATGATGTCTGTACTCGGTCCTGTGATGAAATTTTGACATTACTCGGGGAACAATGGACCTGCATTTCTCGTTCTAGAATTGCTGTGAAGTATACGCCACCAGTGAAGAGATTAAAATAACAGCAAGGGTGATGTGTTGAAGGATGTACTAAATGTCGTACTGTCAATTGTAAATGTCACTAGCAATAACCGCACTGTACACACGTTATTCCAGAGTAACCTTCAAAAATACGTTATCAGTGAACAAAGTATTCCAACGGCTACATTACTGTGAAGGAGTATGTATTCACTTCAGTGTTGTCAATTGTTAACGTCTCTAGGTTCATTGCATATGTATTTTGTTATTCTAGGAATGATATATGATAAAAATCATCACTGAGCAGCATAATCCAACGCCTACCCTTCTATATTAGTGGATGTAGCAGGTGCCCTACTGTCAATCGGAAATATCTCAAACAGTAACCGTAATATACAATGCTTACTGCGGAATTGCCTTGGAATTTTCATCAGCACTGAACAAAGTTATCCGACAGCTACAATAATGCGATGATAGCTGTACTGAGTACTGCGTTGTCATTCGCTATTATCTCGAGGGATAATGGACCTGCGTTTCTCGCATGACAGTTGCTTTGGTATATACACCGTCAGTGGAGAGATTAGTCCAACGTCAACGGTGATCTCTTCGATGATGTAATAATTGCCGCACTGTCTGTTGTAAATATCACCGGAATAAATATAGGGTATTCCAGAATGTATTTAGAATTTACATCATCAGAGAAGAAAGTATTGGAACGGCTACGTTACCCTTATTGTGGCTGTACTCAGTACTGTGCTGTCAATTGTTAATATCTCGTGGTTCAGTGGATCTGTATTCTGTCATTCCAGAAAGGTTACAGAGTTTATTTCATAACTGAACAGCTTAATCTAACGGTTACGGCACTGCATTGGTGGTTGTAATGAGTACGATAATGTCAATTTTAAATATCCCTCTCCGTTACCGTAGGGTACATTGGTTACACGTAAATTGTATAAGAATTTGCATCATCAGTATATAATGTAGTCCAAGGGCTACATTACTTAGGTCAAGGCTGTCCTGCGTACTGTGTTGTCACATTTTAATATCCCTATGGTTAGTGGATCTGCATTTTGTCATACTAGAATTGTTATTGAATTTAAATCATCATTGAGCAGGTTATCTCAACCGCTACGCTACTGTGCGGGTGCAGGTACTATGCACAGTACTGTCTACTGTATGTAATAATAGCCATAACCGGTATATGCATAGGTTCTCTCGAATTGCCTGGAATTTATAACGTCAGTGAACAGAGTAGTCCAATAGCAACACTTCTGTGATGATGGATGCACACTGTACTACGTAGTCAATTGATAATATCACAAGCGATAACGGATCTGAATTTCTCTTTCTAGAATTGCAATAGAATATACATCATGGGTGAACTGGTCAAACCAGGGGCTACAGTGCTTTGTTGGCGTACGTACTATGCACCGTACTGTCTATAGTGGGTATGCCCAGTCATAACAGCACGGCACACTGACCATTGTAGAATTGCTGTGGCATTTATATCATCGTTGAACACATTAATCCAACGGCCACAGTACTGTGATAATGGCTGCACTCTGTACTTTGTTGTCAATTGTTAATATCTGAAGAGATAATGGAAATGTGTTTTGTCTTTGTGGAATTGTAATGGGATCTAAATCACCATTGAACAGATTAATTTTACGGCCTCACTGCTCTGCTAGCGGATGTCCTCCGCGCCGTTCTGTCAGCTGTACATACTTCTAGACATGACCACATTATCCATTGCTGTATCTAGAATTGCCTTGGGTCTTGCATCGTCAGAGAACAAGGTAACGCAACGGCTACAATACTGTGATTCTGGCTGCACACAGTAATGTGTTGACAATTGTTAATTTCGGGAAGGATGATGGACGTTCATTTCTCATCCTACAGTTGCTGTGGAATATTCATTGTTAGTGATCAGACAGTTCCAAATGCAACAGTGCTCTGTTGGTACGGGTACTACGTGCTGTACCGTCAATCGTATATATCAGTAGCCATACCCGTACTATACATACGTCTTTCTAGTATCACCTTTGAATACGCCTAAGCAGCAAACAAAGTATTCCAACGACTGCAATACTGTGCAGGTAGCTGTACTCAGTACTGCGTTGACAATTGTCAATATTTCGAGAGATGGTGTAACTGCATTTCTCATTCTATATTTGCTGTAGGACATACATCATCAGACAACATAATAATCCTACGGCGACAGTGCTGTGTTCTTACATGTACTAAGTACCGTGCTGTCAATTGTACATATCACACGACATAACCGTACTATGCACAGGTCATTCCAGAATTACATTGGGACCTAGATCATCAGTATACAAAGTAGTAGTGCGTCTACGTTACTGTGGTGATGGCTGTAATCTGTACTGTGACGTCAATCTTTAATATCTCGAGGGATTATGGGTATGTATCCTGCTTTAGAGTGAGAGTGATCATTGAACTTACTAACCCAACGGCAACAGTGCCATGTTGGTGGCTGAACTAAGCACCATACTAACAATTGTAAATATCCCTAACGATAACCGCAATGTGCACCGATTATTCTAGAATTTGTGTGGAAATTACATCATCAGTGAACAAATGATACAATGTCTACAGCACTCTGATCATGTCGGAACGCAGTGCTGTGTTGTGAATTGTTAATATCACAAGGGACAATGGATCTCCGTTTCTCTTTCTAGAATTGCTGTGGAATTTTCATCATCAGTGTACTAGCGATTCCTGGGGCTACCGTGCTCCGTTGGCCGATGTACCAAGCACCGTGCTGATAATAATTAATATCCCTGGCCATAACAGCAATATACACTGTTCAGTCTAGTATACCGTTGAAATTTATATCAAGGATGACAAATTAATTCGACGACGACAGCACAGTCATGATGGCTGTACTCTGTAATATGTTGCCAATTACTAATATCTCGGGGGATAGCGGATCTGCCTTTTGCCCTCCTATAATTGCTTTAAAGTCTGAATCCTGATTGAATAGATTAATATAGCGAAAGCAGTGCTCTGCTGGTGGATGTACTAAGTACCGTGCTATCAGTTGGAAATGTCTCTAGCCATGGAGGTACTGTACACTGATTTTTCCGGAAATACTTTGGATTTCGCATCGTTGGAGAAAGTAGTCTAACGGCTACAAAATGTGTTGATCGCTGTTCTCATTCCTTTGTGGCCAATTATTAATATCTCGCGGGATAGTACATCTACATTTTTCATTCTCTGAATGCTATACAATCTAATTCATCATTGAACTGATTAATACAACGTACCATACAGGTTTGCCGGTGGATTTACTATGTACCGTACTGTCTACTGTATACATCACTAGCCACAAGCGCAAAATACACCGACTATTCTAGAATTGCAGTGGAATTTTTATCATCGATCAACAAATTAATAGAACGGGTACAGAACTGTTCTGATGGCTGCAATCCTTACTGTGTTGTCAATTAGAAATATCTCGAGGGATACCAGGTATGTCCGCTGACATTCTAGAATTGCTACTACATTTAGTCATCATCGAACGGACCAATCCAACGGTTATCCTGATATGCTGCTGGATGTACTAGTTCTCGTAATGTGAATTGTAAAGATCTTTAGCTATATCCGCTCCATACACAGGGAACTCAATAATTGCTGCCGAGTTTATATTAACGATGATGAAATTGATTCTACGGGTACGATCCTGTGATGATGGTTGTACTGGGTACTGCGTTGTCAATTTCTAATATCTCGAGGGATAACGAGTAAGTCAGCTGTCATGCTAGAATAGCAACAAAAACCAAATATTTACACAACAGACTAATCCAACGGCTACACTGCTTTGTTGGAGGATGTACTGAGTACCGTACTGTCTACTGCAGGTGTCACAGCACGTAACCGTATTAATAATATGTTCCACGGAATAGTTTCGGAATTTACATCGCCAGTGGACATAGTTGTCCAGCCGATACAGTACTGAGGTAATGTCTGTATTTTGTACTGTGCTGCCAATTGTTAATATCTCGAGGGATAATGTATCCGTGCTTTGACACTCTAGTACTTTTATAGCATTTAAATCATCACTGCATTGATTAATCCACTGGCCAAAGTGCTCCATTTACTGACGTCGTGCGCACGGTATCGCTAATTGTAAGTATCCCCAGCCATAGCAGTTGGAGTAATCTGCTAACACATGATTTATATTTTACTGCAATTCGAGAATGGCAAAACGCAGATGTTTCATCCCTTGGGAAATTAGCAATTGACAAGACAGAAGGAAGTGCAGCAATCACCACGGCACTGTAGCCGTTCCATTAACTTCTTCTTTCACGATGTAAATTCCGCAGCCATTCTTGAATAATAAATATATATTACGTTTGTAGCTAGAGATGTTTACAATTGATGTTACGGTACCTGTTACATCCACCAATATAGCTCTGTAGCCCTTGGTTGGAACTGTTCAGTGATGATTTAAATTCTATAGCAATTCCAGAATGAAAACATACAGATCCATTATCCCTCGAGGTATTAACAATTGGCAACACAGTTCTGAGTACAGACGTCTCATCAGTATTGTTGCCGTTCTATTACTTTGTTCACAGATGATGTAAATCCAAAAGTAATTCTAGAATAGTCAATGCATACTACGATTATGGCTAGAGACTTTTACAAATGACAGTATGGTGTGTAGTACCTTCGCCTCCAGATCTCTGCAGCCGTTGGATAAACCTGTTCGATGATGATTCATATTCAATACCAGTTCTAGAATGACCAACGCATAGATCATAAATCTCTAGTGATATAGGCATTTGACAATAGAGTACAGAGTGTAGCCACGTACACAATAATATAACCCTTGCATTAATCTGTTCGCTGAACAACTAAGCTTATCAGCAATTGCGGAATGATAAATTAAAGTAAGAAATGTTGCTGGAGGCTTATAAATATGGCAAAACAGTGCGCAGTGTGGCCATCAACAGAGCACTGTTGCCGTTGGCTTAATCTGTATGCTGGTGACCTATATTCTACAGCAATTCTAGAATGATATAGGACAGATCCAGTATCGCTCGAGTTATTAGCAATTGACAACGCAGTACTGACTACAGCCATCACAACGTTACCGCAGCCGCCGGATTAATCTGTTCACTGAAGATGCAAGTTCTAAAGCGATTCTAGGATAACCAGTGTATAGTATTGTTATGGCTAGATATATTTACAAGTGACTGTACGGTGCTTAGAGCATCGGCCGACAGAGCACAGTAGCCGCTGGACTATTCTGATCACTGATGACTTAAACTCCTTCGCAACTTGTGAATTGTCAGTTGACAGATCACATATATGTAGTGATATTGAGGGTAGACAATACAGTACTGGGTGTATCCACTTACACAATACTATAGGCATTGGACTAATGAGATCGCTGATCATCATAGTCCTTCGGCAAATGTAGAATGAGCAATGGATGGAGCAATTGAAGCTGGTGGCGTTGACGTATGTTAATACACTGCGGGGCGCAGCCATTATCCGGGTACTGTAGTCGTTTTATTAGTTAGGTCATTATCGCTAGAGATTTTAACAACTGACAGCGCAGTACTGAGTACAGCCATCATCACTGTAACGAAACCGTTGTGTTTATTTGTTCACTGACGATGTAAGTTCCGCAGCGACCCTGTTGTAATAAATGTATGGTACGGTTATGTCTAGAGACATTTACATTCCACATTGCGGTACCTAGTACATCCAAGAACAGAGCACTGAAGCTGTTGGCTTTGTCTGTTCACTGATGATTTAGACTCCGTAGCAATTCTTGAATGGTGAACTGATATGTCACATTTCGGTATTGATATTAACAGTAGACAATACAATACCGAGTGTAGCCGCTTACACAATAATAAAGCCATTGAATTAATCCGTTCGCCGATGAAACAAGTTCTTCAACAATTGTAGACTGGTGAATGGACAGGTCTATTGTCGCTGCAGTCATTTACATAAGTCAATATATTATTGCGTATAGCCATTATCAGGGCACTGCAGCCGTTTGATTAGTCTGATCACTGACGTTCCAAATTCTATTGCAGATCTGGAATGACAGGGGACAGATCCATTATCGCCCGGGATATTAACAACTGTCAAATCAGCGCTGAGTACAACCACCATTTCAATACTGTAGCCGTTTCATTAATATTTCCCTTATGATTTAAATTCCACAGCATTTCTAGAGTGACGCACGCAGGATCCACAATAGTTCGAGATATTAACAGATGAAAAGAGGACACTGAGTGTAGCCATCATCGCAGTACTCTAGCTGTTGTATTAGTATGTACAGTGACGACTTAAATTCCATAGGAATCCTGGAATACACAATGCATAGATCAGTTATGTAGACAGATAATTGCAATTAATAGCACGGTACATAGTACAACATCCAGCAGATCACGGTGGCCGTTCTATTCATCGGTTCACTGATGATATACGTTTCATTGCAATTCTAGTACGACGAAAGTTTAAATCAGCTGTATTCGTAGCTTTTAAGGATTGACTATTCAGTAGTGAGTACATCCATCAAAGCAGAAGGTCAGCCACTGTACCAACGGGCACTAGGATAATACAAGTAATTTTGCTACTCTAGAATTATCACTGGATAGATAAATTATCGTTGAGGTTACTGACCATTGAAGATAGTGCACTCATTGTCGTAATCTGAACATTACTATATCAATTGGAATTATCTGACCGCGTATAAACTAAGTTCTACACCAATTCCAGAATGATCAATGGATCGATTAATTACCGTTCATGATATTGACAATTGAAGTTGCGGCACAGAGTGCAGTCACTAACACAGTACTATAGCCGCGGGAATAATTGCTTCACTGATTATATAATTACTGCAGCTATTCTAGAAAGACGAAAGAGAGATGAATTACCTACGGGGACAGTAAACCGTGGCAATACAGTGCAGAGTACAGCAACTAACATGGTACAGTATATGCTGCATTCATTCGTTGACTGGTGATTTATATGCTCCAGTAATTCTAGAATGATAAAGGCATGAATCGGTTGCATTTGGAGATATTAACTATTGAGGATAGTGTACTGAGTACTGCCATCAACGCCGAAATGCAGCCATTGTATCAATCTACTCTCATATGATCAAGGTTATAATACAATTCTGGAATGATAACTGGACAGACTAATTACTGCAATAAATATTTTCTATTGGCAATATAGCACACAGATCTGTAATCCAGAATGTATTATAGATGTTGCATGAATCTGTTCCCATGATTCAAATACTGTTGCAATTCTAGAATGAAAATAGAAATGTTAATTATCGCTCGAGATTGTAAGCATTGACAATACGGTACTGCGTACAGCAATTAACACATTACTCTATTCGTTGAAACAAGACATGCACTGATGGCTTCATTCTGTGGCAATACCGGAATGACAGAGGAAAGGTCAATTATCGATCGAGATAGTATTCATTCACAATAAATTACACAGTAAATACAACACCGCAGTTCATACAGCCGGTGTTTCAAATTTATTCACAAATTACTTATCTTCAGCAGCCATTCTGGAATAATCGATGCTTAGTCCAGATATGTCTAGAGATATTCACGACTTACAGCAGATTACAAAGTACGTCGGACAATAGAGCACGGCAGCAGTTTGTTCATCTGTTGACCGATGATTTGAATTCACCTGCAATTCTATAGGGATCGAAGCTTAAGTCAATTGTATTTGGAGATATTGGCTTTTGAAAAAACAGTACTAAGTAAATCCATCAACGTATTGCTACGGCCACTCTATCAAGCTCTTCTACTTTAACCTCGGTTGAATTGCTGTTTCAGAATGATCACACGATGTCTCACTTATCGCAAGTGGTATTGATAATTGAAAGTAAAATACTGAGGTTAGCGATATGCAAAACGGCTTAGCCGTTGTATCAATCGCTTAGCTGATCATTTAATTTCTTCGGAAACTGTAGAAATATCAGTCGACAGAGAAACTGTCCCGGGAGACATTGACATATGTCAATACAGTACTGAGTACAGCAAGCAAGAGAACACTCTACCAACTTGAATAAAATGTTCACTGATGATTTATATTCCACAGCAGCTATAGAATGTCAAAGGAGTGTTTCATTATCGCTCGAGTTGTTAACAAGTGGTAACACATACTGAGTACAGCCAACGTCACAGATCTGTAGCCGTTACATTAATTTGCACACTGATGGCTTCATTTCCGGAGGATTTCTAGAATTGTCCATGTATAGATCAGTTATGACTAGAGATATTTACAACTGACGATACGGTACTTAGAACATCCACCAAAACAGCACTGTAGCCGCCAGATTAATCTGTTCACTGACGATTTGAATTACATAGCAACCATACAATGACAAAATGCATATCCATTATCACTAGAGGTATTAATAATTGACAAGGCACTACTGGTTACAGCCATGTGCGCAGTACGGTATGCGTTGAATTAATTTTTTCACCGTAATTTACTTCCATAGAAGTACTGGAGTAATCAATGCACTGAATAGTTACGGCTAGAGATACTTACAATTGACAGGGCGGTACTTGGTGCATCCACAAACAAAGAACTGTAGGAGTTGTCTTAACCTGTTAAATGGCGACATATATTAGATGACAATACCAGAATGGCAAGAGGCAGATACATTAGCGCTCGATATGTTAACAATTGAAACACAATGCAGAGCACACACATAATTTCAGTACTGTATCCGGTGGATATATTTGATCAGCGATGATTTAATTCCACAGGAAATCGAGAACAACCAATGTACATTTCGGATATGGCTAGAGTTATTTACAATTGACGGTACTGTACTTGGCATATCCATCAACAGCGCACTCTGGCTGTTGTACTAATATGTTCACTAATGATTTGTATTCCATAGCAATTCGAGATTAATCAACGGATAAATCGGTTACTGCAGGAGATATTATCAATTGACATTACGGTACTTAGTACATCCACCAGCACAGCACTGAAGCGATTTGATGGATACGTTCACTGACCACTTATATTCCACAGCATTTCTAGGAAAATCAACGCATCAGTCAATTATTGCTAGAGATATTTACCATTGACAGTACGGTACATAGTAAATCCTCAAACAGGGCACTGCAGCCGCTTCAGTAATCTATTCACGGAAGATATAATTTCTATTGCAATTCTAAATTGACGATAGACAGGACCATTGACGCTCGAGGAATTAACAATTGACAAACAGTTCTGAGTGCAGCCATCATCGCAGTACAGTAACCGTTGGATTAATTTCTTCAGTGTTTATTTAAACTCCACCTCTGGTTTGGAGTAAGCAATGTATGGATCAGTTATGTCTGGAGATATTTACAATTGGCAGTACGGTGCTTATTACAACGGCCAACAGAGCATTATATCCGTTGGATGAATCTGTTCAATGATGATTTGGACTCTGTAGCAATTCTAGACTGGCCAGTGGATAGTTCAACTTTCGGTAGTGCTATTGACATATGACAACCCAGTAGTCATCGTAGTCGTCTACACAATACAATAGTCATTGAAGTAATCTTTTTGCTGATCATCTAAGTTCGTCAGCAATTGTAGAGTGTTCAGTCGATAGAGCAATATACTCGCGGGAGGTATTGACATATGTGAAAATAGTACTGAGTTCCGCCATCAACAGCGCACGGTAGCCATTACAGTAAGTTGTTCACTGACGACCTAAATTCCACAGCAATACTAGAATAATCAACGTATAGGTAAGTTGGATGTAGCCGTTGGAGTTATCTGTTCTCTGGGCATTTAAGCCCTATCGAAACTGCAGGATGGTCAACGGATGGATCAAATTTCGGCTGAGGTGATCACAAATATCAGTACAGCACTGAGTGTAGACAACTACGGAATACCATAGTCATTTTATTAATTAGCCCGCTGAACATATGTGTCCTTCAGCTATTGTAGAGATACCGGTGGATAGAGCAATTGTTGCTGGAGGTATTGACATACCTCTATACAGTACTGAGAATAGAAGCAACTGAGCAATGTTGCCGTTCGGTTTGTCTGCTCACTGATGCCTTAAGTTCCTCGGCACTACTAGAATTACCAATGTATTGATCCTTTATGGCTGGAGATATGTAAATTGATCAATGGTTACAGCAGTTGCCGTTGGAGTCATTGACATATGTCAACACAGTACTGAGTATAGCCATCAGTATTGCATTGTAGCTGTTGTATTACTTTGATCACTGCGGACTTAAATTCCACGGCAACTCCAAAACATCCAATGTAGAGTACGGTTATGGCTAGAGACATATACAATTGGCTGTGCAGTATTTATTACATACACCAACAGAGCACTGTAGCCGTCATATCAATCTGTTCACTGATGTTATATATCCTATCGCAATTCTAAAATGGCAATGGACAGATCCATTGTCGCTCGAGATATTAACATTTGACAAAACAATACTGAGTACGGACATTATCACTGAACAGTAGCCATTGGATCAATTTGTTCACTGATGGTTTAAGACCCACAAATCGAGAATAATCAATGTATAATACAGTTATGTCTGGAGATATTTACCATTCACAGCACGCTGTTTGGTACATCCACCAGCACTTCCATGAATCCTTTCGATATATCTATACACTCATAACGTATTTTCTATAGCAATTCGGGAATTATCAATTCATAGAACAGTTAACGCTATAGATATTTCGTCTAGACAGTACGGTACACGGAACGGACACCAACGCATTACAATATCCGTTGGGCAAGTCTATGTACCGATGATATAAATTCTACAGCAAGTCTAGAGTGATAAATGGATAGATAAATTATGACTTCAGTTATAGACATTTCACAATGCAGCACAGAGTTTATCCATCTGCACAGTGCTACTTCCATTGGGCTATTCAATTCGTTGATCGTCTCAGTTCTTTGGCAATTCTTGAATGATGAAGGGATTAAACAATTATATCAGGGAATATTAACGAGTGACAATACAGCTCTGATTGCAACCATCAAAAAGGTACTGCAGTCATTGGGTAAATCTATTCCCCGGTCATCAAATCTGTACTGCAATTACAGAAAGTTAAATGATCAGATAAATTGCCGCTAGAGATACTGACAAATTGCAACAAATTACGGAGAACAGCAATCTACACAGTACTACATCGAGTGGATTAATTAATTCCGTGATCTCATAATTTGTTCAGAAACCCTAGAAAGTTCAACGGATAGAGCAATTGTCGCTAGGGGCGTTGACAAATGTGAATACACTACTGAGAATAGCCATCTCCACAGAATTATATCCGATGGATTGGTCTATACAATGATGACTTAAATTCCAGAGCTACCCTATAATAATCAATGTATAGATCCATTTTGTCTAGGGTACTTTACAGTTGACTATACAGTACTAAGTACAGCTACAAATACAGAACTATAGCCGTTGGAATAATCCATTCACTGATGATTTTAATTCCGTAAAGATTCTCGAATGATAAAAGGATATAAGAATTGTAGCTAGGGATATAAACAATTGGCAATGCGCTACTGACTGTAGCCATCAACATAGTTTTACAACCATTGTATTAACTTGTGCCATGCTCATCTACGTTCTTCAACAATTCCCGAATGAATAACGTTACTCACTGAACAACACACAATTCATGCCTTTTCAGCGTTGTTTGAAAGCAGCTTCAACGATTATTTTGAAAATTGTCGATTTTTTGCCATATAGTCTTACTACTGCTGCAGAAATGCGCGAAACCGCAAAGAATAGTGTTATTCACAGTATAACAAATCTTTCATGTATTTTCAGAGCAGTTTGGTTACAGCTTCAGCGAACTTTTGGAATAATTGGGTTTCATGCGGTAAAGTTTCGTTACTGCTACAGCACTGCACATAATATTAATATTTTAGTAGTGTCACACATTTCCATCAGCTGCAACGTTCTTTGATCGCTGTTTCAGCGAACTTTTAGGAAATTTGCGATCCTTTGGGAGATGATTTATTACTGCTTTACAACTGCACTGAAATACTTCGTTTTAGTAATATCACAAATTTCACGCAATTCCGGCGCAACTTGATTACAGTTTCAGCGAATGTTAGGAAAACCTTCGATTTCTTTCTGCAAAGTGCTACTACTGCTTCGGATCAGCACAGCATATCCTTATTTTAGTAATGCCGCACACTTCATGCAATTTAAGCGCTGCTTGATATCACTTGTTTCGTCTGAAAGCCTTTACTTGTGGGTATGGCACGCCACATTAGCTGTACCTTACTCATTAAGGAGAAGAATCTATGGCACTGGAGCGATCCAATAAAGGACTTGCACCCCATAAATATATGAACCTGTAGCATAAGGGTGATCCAATAAAGGACATATTGTAACCATGTTATAACAAAGTTACGAGACCCGTGCGTTTACTTTTCCGGCTCCAAAGCCACAAGTAAATGCCGAAGTGGCGCGTCCCGCTTCTGAATGCACAGCTTCCTGCCAGATGAAAACGTTAGGATGAGCCATATTGGCGAGGGCAGGAGCTTGGTTCCGCTAGCGCGCCGATCACGCTTTCCTCGTCCCACGATCCTCGTTCTTCGCTCTCCAATGATGGTCCGCACAGCACGCCGTTGCCTTGAGTGTCACGATTATGGTTATTGACCACTTGCCCTTCGAAAAATATTCACAATGAACACGTAACAATTCGAAACTTTTCTTGCATGTACTTATGGAGTCTGGCTGATGCCATTTATGGTGAAATAAAAACAGAAAATCGCGAGCACTTCATTTCTGTATTTCATGCGAGGTTACTTCTGTTTCAGTTATTGCGTTATAGTCGTCACTTAAGCTTAACAAGCATGCTAACATTGTGAGTACCATGAGATCACCTTTCTCGAATTGAGTATGGTACGTTCTTGGGTTTCAATTCATGAAATTTATTCTCATGATTGACATTGCTTTTATATCATTATCGGGATACTTCTATGTAAATTACTCGCTGACTTTCCATCACCCTAATTGTATCGTTTGCGAAAGCAATCTATCGGTTGGAACTTTTTGCATACGAATGCACTACACCATTTCTAAAATTTCTATATTGCTTCGTCCTGGAATATTCATTACAAAATCGGGTTCTATTATATTATCATAGCCCTCATCGTTTAAATCTCCTCTTAGTTAACTGTACGTTACTGAACATTCTTATTCATTTTACGTCTAATTTTCGGAAATAATTCTAGTGTATTCCAAGTTTGCACACGTAATAACAAAACCACAAATTTTCTTCAAGAACTGTGCTTCATTACATATTTGAAGTTCTTATATCAGCACCAGAAGAACCACGCTTCGCCACCATTTATTGTTTTAATTATTGAATTTAAAGGCTTTAACGATAACTGGCATCAGTTTTCCAGAATTATGTCTTCAGGTAAACTGTAATTAAATTTCGCTTCACTTACTTTCAATGATAATGTTCACGTCGTATCCCACACATATTTCGTTACCGATAATTCGAATTAAAGTTTCTGCTTCAAATTGTTTAAATCGAATTTCTATAGGGAAATGCCCATCGATTTTTAAGTAGATAGTGCATGCAATTTCATTCAATTCGGAGAACCTGCACACTCGTCATTTATAGCCACGAGAATGTAATTCACATCGAAGCGTTCTTTTGCGTGGCATTCATATTTTCCTCCTGCATGGGATTACCCTCTTTCACAAATGCTCTATAATTTTCATAAAACAGTAGGAAATACAATACAACTATGATAATATGAAGCAAACGGAATAAACTCCAATTATCCGTGATACGAATTAAGTTGAACGAGGAACTTGCTAGCAACCTCATACATCGTAATTGCCAATTACCTCTTATATTGGTATGGAGAAATGTACCTTAAATTGCAGAATCTATTTTTCGTTCAATGTAATGCTTGCGGAGAGTAACTAATAGAAGAATAATTATAAGTCCGTTTAAACACTGAGGAAAATAATAGGCATTCGTCATGAAATGTGTCAGAATTAAAACTTGAATCATATGAATATTTGGGAAATATGTTTTTAAGCAGTTTGCAATTATTTTTGTACCTACGTTCATCGTTTAGGTATAATACGAATAGACATCCATCGAGCTTAAGCTATATTATAATTACATAATACAGATAGTTGCATTATAAAATTTATATATTGTAGAAAGACGTGAAAGTAAGGTAATATTGGAGAGCTATCAAATTCTAAGCTTACTTGTGATAAAATATGTATCCTAACGCTTCCAATATGTCCCAGAAAATGTAGAACTTCTCAAAATCTTGCAACTGTTATCACCTCTGGCCGAAGGTAGAAAGATTTAGCCAATAATCCATAATTCCGGAGAAAAGAATAGTTATGTTCCGAATGACAGTATAAAACTGTTTAAAAAAATGAGTGGTATACAACTAGGCCAGCTAATACAGTATAACAAAGCATTGAATGATAATACACAAGTCAATTCAATTAAATTAGCAACATGAATCAAGGCAACAAATTTAAGTGAATTCCAAACTATATAGCAAAGTTTTCTAAGAATCTGGGCATATTACCTTAAATTGCACATTAGCACTTTAGAAACAGTACGATGCCTGTCATTACATTTAGCTTCAAGGCACATTCGACAGTCCAGGTTAGTTTCGTGTCATAACTAAGAATTCATACATGCAACAAGCATTTTAACAACGTTAGAAGGAACGAGGGAAGTCTCTGGTACACTTCTTGCTTATAAAGTGGTCAATAGCCACACAAATCATTCTGATATATTGGAAAAATAATCAACCAATGTTCCAACTTTTTATTCGGGACGATACTACCTTCTTGGTGTACAAAAACATAATACTCACATTGCATGACACTCAGTTATTAATTGAACCATTACTAATGTTAACAACAAATATTCTACATAATACCCATTCAGCCAATCCCTTTACACCATAAAACAGATGTTATATCGCAACCCTCTGTGGAAAATTCTTTTTTTCTTATACCTATACGCATTTCGTCTCTTTGTGTATTTACATATTTACATTCTTACTTTATATCCATGCATTATATTTCTTCTTCTTAGTTACCTCTGACTTTGTGCCTCCTTGAAGAAATTTTCTTGTAATCCCTCAGATCCGTCAATCCCGTACAGATAAAACAATATATATATATATATAACTAGTAACTAGGCACTAATAGATGCTACGACATTGAGCAATAATTCATGCCGCCTGCCAAACCATATTAAACTGTGTAGTTAACGAATATTCCAAGTTATTTACTCCGAATTACTAAAATAGTGTGAAATAACAACTTCAACAGCAAATTCAGTCCACCAACTATCATGATTAAAATAACGAATTGCATAACACTTCAATGCATATAGCAAAATTACCGAGAACCACGAATCCAGCAATGGATCTAAGCCATGTGCGTAACCAAACCTTCCAATAATAGGCAACCCTGTGGGATAGGACGGAAATGAATGCACAAAACTTCCAAGAATATCAAGGGAGGAATCGCCGGTGGAATCTTTAACGCAAGGAAGATCATACCGATGGCTCCCCGATATCGAACCTGCAGCCAGTCCTGGTATTCTTGCTCGTTAAAGGATCTGTTCGGATTCTTGTTTTTCTGTCCCGAACGAGTGCCAAAAGCATCGGAATCAAAGCCGCGAAGCCGTGTATATCCTTTCACGAGCACTTTTGCCAGGAGAATGTTGAAGTGCTGACCGCATCTTGCCGCTAACATTATACATTGTCACTAGAACAGACTGAAACGCGCGTTACTTGATTCCGTTACGCGCCAATAAGCTCCTATCCCAGTGAGTAGTCACGGAAGCATTGGAATTAGACCGTGGAACGAGTTTCATCAACCGAGTGCATATTCGACACTTTGCCCTCTGCGGTTCAACCGTTGCGGAAAAATACGACGAAATTTCTAAAAGCAGAGTACGAGGTATCGGGTACTAGTTAACGCACGGAATTACTTCATTCCGAAACCTCACGCATCGCCATTTGACATTTAAGGCTACACCTACCACAGTTTAATTGACCCACGAATGTGAAAAGGATAGAAGGATTTGATAAAATACAGTAACATTAATTTAACGTAAGTTGGACGCAACATCACGCAATCAT
The DNA here is from genome assembly GCF_001483705.2 of Eufriesea mexicana. Lineage (NCBI taxonomy): Eukaryota > Metazoa > Arthropoda > Insecta > Hymenoptera > Apidae > Eufriesea > Eufriesea mexicana. The sequence goes on along the minus strand of NW_016911259.1, from coordinate 37,012 downwards.
GTGACCAAAACAATGATCGATTCAATCGAGCATTTCAAGTAAAAGATTTGGAAATTGTTTTGGGTTTGAACTTTGGCAGGCTTAATGAACGAATTAAGACTAATTTCCTATCCGTACTCTCTTAAGTCCTTACACTCTGATATATTTAAGTGAAACCGAGGAAACTGATTCAAAAATTTTGAAAATTTTTAGTATTTATTCAAATTTCGAGAGAGTTAATGTACGCTCCATGTAACTTCTAACTAATGCGAGTGCAATTGATATTTATGAGATTTAGTATGAGAAACTCACGATCATGTGGGCTCGTTATCGCATTGTAAGCTGTTAGCGCCGTACCTTACAGTGCATGTCGCTTGTAAAATTTCGTGAGCCTTACTTTCGCATCCCGGGATTGAAGTTGCATTGACACAGTTTTACTGTAGAAGGCAGAGACAGTTTCTTGTCGGAACTATGTAAAAATTGGGACACTAGTTGTTTCAATGAAAAAATTTCTTTCTGGCATTACGTTCAATTTTTGGTTATAGAGCTACTGAAGTCATACCATGAAAGTTAATTGGAAATTTTTCATTCTCTAGCAATTTCAGAATCAATGAAGGGTATACTAGCGACATGTTACCAATTAAAAAATATATATGGCAGAATATATACAGTATGCTATTCAATTTATCCGCACCACTCATACTGAATAAGGGCAAGGTAAATTCCATCTGGTTCCTAAAGCAATAGCAAAGAGGTTTGGAGTTAAGTGGATTAATTTATTCGGAAAAGAATTAGCTTGTAGTCAAAAATCGTATATCATATTCCATGGCGTTCTACAGTGGTACAATTCTCCCCAATTTGTAGCCCAGGAATAAATTTTTGATAGAAGCAGTATTCTTAAGACTTCCCCAACCTTTTAACCGAAAACCCGTCTCCGCATTCCACCACAATGATATCCAAGTGAAAATTCGAGCGAAGGACGCAAGAGTACGGCTTTACCCTTTACATAGAGCCCGCAAATGGTATTCACCGATCACTCCTCCCAAGGTTATAACTGCTCAAATGCTAAGTTAGTGTAGATCCACGTTTGCACTTGGTTGCATGTAATGAAAGGTCATTGAACGGAGAAAGAAATTGCTATACACTCAATTATCTCTATGAAAGTGCATTCGATGCCAATACCGTGTTTGCGACGCCGGAATATAATAATTTCGTCGCGGTAGCACGCATAGCGAACACTAACAAACGGGCACTCTCCGATTGCAGACGGCGAGCTTAATATGTACGCCGCGAGCCGGCATCCAGAAATAGGTCACGGTGCGGCATAAGAGCGTTGTTCTAATTATTTGGCCCCATTACATTTTGCATACATGCGAGCAGCATGGCATCCGGCGAGCCTGTTCCACTCTACGACGTAGCGGCGTTTGCCTTCAAGCAAAGCACATTCCGACGCATTCTTCCAGCAACTTTCAAGGGAAACGTCATGTCAATTATTAATTCCTCTCATCGTGGGAAGAGCGTGCGAATAGGCGCGTGATTTGAAGAATTATGAATGACTGGAGTACGTTCAGCTGCTGCAAATGAATACGTTCGAGCCTGACTTGGCGTAACCATTAATTAGAGCTTCCTGCTGCAACGCATATTCCCTAGGATATACATGACTATTTTCCTTCGTGGATTTCGTAAGATCGTCGTCTTAATTATTCTGAATTGAGAGGCAGTTTCTCGGGAAATATTGTTATTGTAATTATTATTATCAACTATAAGAGATAAGAATGGCTTTATCGTCTATATAAATAATTGGTGCTACCAGTCCCAGTAATTGCTTCTGGAATTGTTAATTTTGAGTTTTTCCGAGATAGAATGATGTATTAATATTATATAACGTGTCTGGGTGCACTTTTATGTAGAATTCCGATAAAATATTGCAAACAAGCTTTTGTAGCCTCTAAATGATCTTCACTTGTTCCTAAATGTCATACTTGCGTAAATGCCTGAAAAATTACGCTGTTTTATAAGTAAATTAAAATGAAAAATGGGAGGATTCGAAATTTTCATTATAACATTCTATTAATTCCATAACGAATATCAAAGGGAATCAACGTCCTGACCAAAGGTACTTTAATTAAACCCATATTGCAAGATAAGCTATATCAAAATGTGTGAAGATGAAGATAAAGAGTGAATTACCTATAACCTGCCGTAAATTTTCCGAACCTTGTCGGTATCTATAGGAAGCAGAGTTTAGAGATTCTTCCATGTCCAATTTAGCATTTCCATCTCCATTTTTATCTTCCACGATATTTTACTTCTCCGCATAGTTCTACTTAATCAAAGGTAAAGAAAAATTTATTTCCTCCCATACCTTATATCCACACGAATGAAAAGTGTTTCCAATTAATGCTAAACCAACAATGGATTCACAAACGTTTAATCAAAAATTTCATATTACTTAATATACCGATTCTTCTTCTAATACTGTAATACAATCACTCTTCCGTTATTTCCATTCAGTACATTCTTCCAGAATTCGGAATTAATATTCTTAATATTGAAATTACTAAATTACTAAATTACTAAATTGTAGGGTTGCGAAAACTAGCGTTGAGGCACCAAAAATTGACAAATCAACAATAACAGAATAATACCACCTTAAAATTTACAAATCTATTTTAAAGAAGGAACGTACACCAGGATAAAGTAACGAAAGCTCACCAAGACGCACTCTAGCTTAACCCTCTTTCGAAAACCATGCGACTCACGCCCGTGCCGGTCACAATTGATTTCTAAAGACGCTGTTTCTGTCGCCGAGAACCATGCTTCTATGCTTTTCCTAACCTACGTTTCACATCCCCATAGGGAGCACGGGACATAATTTTGTTAACCAAAGTAACTTCTCCATTTGCTTCTAGAAAATATTGAATGGTTTATAAGTTGTTCTTGTTGGCAGTTGCCGTTTCGTGGTTTCCTTCTGAAATGGTATCCTACACTATTCCAGATATGGCAGATTCATAATTCGTCATTATTCATAACAACGTGTAAGGAGTACTGTCCTTCTATTGGAAAAAATTGAGAAACGAGAATAATATATCTATTTGAAGTTGAGGCGATGATATAGTATGCCAGGTGCAGAAAAGAATCTCATTTCTCCTGGGAGGAATTATCAATTAGCGTTTTTAGTATTGAAATTACCATGCCATATGTGACTAATTTAAAATTCGTCATTATTCAGAACTTATGATGAGGAATATTGCAACTATTCAGAAAAAGGGTCGTCCTTTTTTAGGAAAAAGTGGATAATCGAGGATAATCTACGAATTTAGTACTGATTCGTAAAAATGGAATACTGATTTGAGGAGAAGGAATATTGAATTAATCTTCTTAATATCCTAAATACTGTTCTAAACGGCTGATTTAAAATTCGTAATTATTCCACATTAAGGATAAGGAGTGTTGCCACGAATGTTATCCAACTACACCCAATGATGGTAATTCCTTTGTGGGAAAAGATTGAAAATGTTTGTATATTTGTATCCAAAATTTTTAAACGATTTCGTCATAAATTAATATTCATGGTTATTTCTAACTTTGACTTTGAAAGTACTTTTCTAATTCGTAATTCAGTTCCTTAACGGATAAAGGGTAATGAATATAATTGCAGAATATTTGACTGCGTCTTGCTCAAATAGTATGAGTGGAACGTCTGTAATCCATGAAGTATTTTTCAAAATGACTACTTCTCTTCTACACAATTAGTTATTATTCGTCCTTTCCCACCCTCTTCAAGAATTAATTCAAAAAGAGTCAGAAATGATTATTTTTGTCCTGTGACAAGGAAGTCCAATTGTTCCTAGATTGAAGTTGGAGCTTCTAGACTCACAAAAGAAGCAGCAATTCCTGTAACGATGCATCAATACTTGATGATATTCCTTCATTGACACACCTTTTAAAAGCAAATTCTTAGAATTGAAAGGGAATGACTTTAATTTAAATTAGGAAACTCTTTTCGGTTCGTTCAGAAGGATTTCTCGCCTTGACATTTTAAAAGGAGTAGGTGAAAAGGAAATAGAATCGTGTAAAGGGATGTAGTTAGGGAATTGCTGGATGTCAGTGCATGTTCACCTTAAGCTGAGTGTTTGCCAAGTCATGTTACATTTATATAGTTCGTAGTAACTCGGAGGACACTTCACGCCGAAGAACCTGTTGCGGAAGATCAGCTTGAGTTTTGCATTATAAATTTCACGCAGAAGGTACGCCTGTGTGTAGCTTATTATTCATCTCATTTCCTATACTTGACAAATAAAATACACTAATAACACCTATTCTCCTATCGACTTGTTTCCCTTTATTTATGTCGTAAACATCCCTTATTGGATTCACAAACTATTCCCTTAAATACCTTATCCATTTAGGTATAACTTAACGGTTTATATTTTGTAAAATTTATTTTCTTAGCTTATATAGCATTCAAGACGCTGCTATTTGTTCAAGCAATGCTAAACTTTTTATAATTGACATTCATTAACATATATGCTTTCAAACATTAACAATTCAATCCCTTATTGAAACTTTATTCTATGGGTACAAATTCAAAACTTTGAAACGTGTATTATTCTGATGTTTAAGAATCGATACAAAAGTGTGAGAACTAAAATACAATTTAAACACTGATGTTTAACAACGTTTTTTATCGGAACACGAATTACAGGTTCTTCGAGTGTTATCATATTCTTCTGTAATAAAGTGAACTAGAATATTGGAGATATCAAGAGTTGCACGCGAACCGAGGGAGATGTCGATCACTGCAACGAGTAAAACATTAACCAAGGGGAGTGATATAACATTGAAGAAAGGTGTACATTAAAGGTATACATTTCGTAATTTTTTTGACAAGACAGGTGAAGAATATCAACTCATATTCTGCTCTCGCTAAAAGTTCTACATCCCTTTTCTACATCACAGTGCGTAACTGTGGAAATATAGTGAACACTATGGAGAACTTCTGCTTAGATCAGTGTAAGTTGAATTTATTGGGGGCAACAAATCTTTGACATATACGGTATGGAGATAGTTATTTGACAAATTATATTTGGAAATTCGTTCATTTGGAGGTCTTGTAACGAGAAATAACAATTAGTATCTTAGAAATAAGCAAGAGAAATTGTATAATTGCAATAAATGAATATTAACGAGTCCACCTAAATTACTGCATATATTATCAGTAATATTAATAAGCATGTCATTTTTACGTCATAATCTATTTCACTTGTTATTTCAATTTTATATGTGTAGCGATGAATTTTAGAAATATCGCTGAAAGGAAAACTGAACTACCTTAAAAAATGATGTATGCGTGCCCTCCGATTTAATTATATCATCGAAAATTTAATTATTTGTTCTCCTGATTTACATTATTCTGACAAATCATGCACACAGCTAATAAAATGCTTGAGGGAAGTGTATATAGAATAATATGGTATAGAACGCGGTCTTGAAGATTTTATTTGAAAGGTAAAGGTGGGGGTAATCTTTGCAGATAAAATATGGATTTAACATGAAGGCTTCTAATTAATTACGCCAGTAAGTGCCAGTGCCATGATTAATTACTAGAGTATTCAATTAGATAGTATTCAAGCAGAAGGTTCAATGCAAATCATTGTTAACCGGTGAGTTGCGAAATAAAGCTTCACCTGTTCATTTTGGAGCAGGTTTCGTCTTTCACTAACTTCAGAATCCCATTAGCAGAATCACAATTATCTCTCTCAACAAATATTACTTTAAGCACAATTTCTACTGCAGAAAATATATCAGAATTTCATTTTGGAAGTTAATATTATATTCCGTTCATTATTATTCCTACTTCTACAGTTTCTTATTTAATGAGGAGAATTTAGTGAAGTTGTTTACCGGTTAGAATTAAAAACATTCACATTCTTTATAGAGAAATTATATTATTATCATCTGTTATTATTAAATGTATTACTAATTAATTCAATAGAAGCGCATTCCATTTGGAAAATCTGTCTCCTTACTATCAATGCCAGAGGAACAAAGATACTTGTACTTATTCTATTCAACATTTTTATTAGCTTCGAAGTAGGATAATTTTGCCATTGCTATAACATTAATCTCTGCTTCACATCTCTACCAACGTTTATCAATACCTCCATGAATTATAATTAATCCACTGCCAATAGCATACCGACGTATTCATTTATGTATTAAGGATGCAAGGACGAAAATTGACTATAATGAATTACAATAATCAGGGAATGAACATATTGCGGATAAGCTTGGTGTAATACCACTGTTGCATTTCTATCAAATATCACGTACTGTGAAAAAGTCAGATTCCTATCTGATGAAAGCATTTCATACTGGATATTATTCACGTTAAAGTAAGTTGCTTTCATTATAAATAAAGAGAGGAGAAGAATATTATGGGCCATTCATCGCGAGAAAACGGATTTAAAATTTAGTACATTGCGTATTAATTTTACGCCTTTGCATTTAGTTTAGAAATTCAATACGTGTGTTTGCTTTATTAAATGCGTAGGTGATAGTAAATTAAAAGCAATTTCATTAAATCTAACTGGTTTACAATTCTATTCCTCACAAACTTACATCTTTGAACCTAATAAGTTGGTTCTAGTCTTATTTACTTTTATTATTACCTCTAACAGTATAAGACAATAATGCAGTATCAGAATATTGGAATAATAATTAGGTTACGTTAAGATATGGGAGTATACACTTTTAACCTTTAAGATGTACCAGAAATAGAGAATCAAGGAGAACGGATGTTTCTGGATAATTCCTTTCTCCTGATACCTTCATATCTATTGAATAACAAAAAGCATTAACCTAACAATATGCTCCCAACAGAAAGAACTAAGAATACGAAACAGAGAAGTCAAATAATGGATTTTCACATTGAAATTGTAAAATCAAATGTTTCTATAAAGACGCCATATATATGCCACCTGTCCTTAAAAGCCTGGAATTTTTGAAACTAATAGACCCCTAAGATTGATTCACATTACCAAATAATGTTTGAATAAAAAATTATCGGAATTCCAAGTCATCTACACCTCAACACAAAGATTAAAGTACATTTATATAATTTCCTTATATCAATTTTGCGTCCTAAATTCGTATTATGTAAAATAAAACTTATCGTCAGTACTACCAAACCACTTAAAGTAGCGAATACCTGATTTCCTGTTTCGATAATTAGTTAAACACTACTATTTTTGCATCAAAATTTTTCTTGATATTTATCGTTAAGGTAAGAGAATGATTATCTACACCTTCTTGTCCTCATTCAATTGCTTCACGTAATATGTACACTTTAATCAGACATACGTTTCAGACCCGAAGCACCAATTTTAAACAAGAGACACTAGCACAAATTTCTGCACATCAATTTTACCTCCCGAATCCACTGCTGAAGCACACTTAACCGAGAGTATCTAACTAAAATGGAAAAAACGCGCAGCACAAATATATCGATATAAATGTCCTAACCATTTCCATCGAGTTGTTAGTAAGACAAACAATTTCTTAATACGAAACACTAATGCCCAAATGTTAACTGCCGAAAACTGCAAAACCGAAGCTCAATCGAAATTTCGCAGCGCGTGTAAGCACTGGCATTCGAATCCACGACCTTTTAAACGTGCGGCACTCGAAAACGAGAAAAGGGATAAAGAGCACGTTTTATAATACATTCTATTCCACATTCTCGTTTCACCTGTCCAAGTTGAATCGACCACTGCGATTAAGTATCTCTTCGATGACACCCCTCGATGCTTATTCGTTTACTATCCTTCGCTCCACTCTGAATATGTTAGAGTGATACGGCTTCATCGGTACAGTGTGTCGCTAGAAGGCCGGTATCCAGATATTCATTATTGCCACTCATTTACGGTAACCGAATCATAAACCGCCGTAGGGGATTCTGGCGTTGAATCGATTAAGTTCAGCTTAGTTTGTGACGATACATGGACGGATACAGCGTGAATGCAGTATTAGACTTAGAAAGGTACAGCTAGAAAATTCTTTGCAATACCAGCAATAAGACAATATTGAACCTTGTCCGTTACAAAAATGGCAATGACATTTGTCCTTCTGTACTTTAAAAACATTTTCAGGAATTCGACCTATAGCGAATCCAATCAGATGTCTGCACTGGAAGATATACTAGAAACAAAAATTTTGTTTCGGAAAGAATAATTAAAGATCTTTGCGAGTTTCCTCGAAGAGATGCCTTATTCAGTGTTTTCACTTTAACTAGATACGGAAAATAAAAACAAATAACAAACTGCAGATCAGCGACGTTTTTCTAGTGGTACAAGCTGCCTGCAAGAGGTTGAGAAATTGTTTCCGAAGGTCAGTTGTAAACAATATTTTCAAGAAATACTGCAGCATTAAGAACACTTATAGTGTTAAGTAAATATTGTGTAAGGACGGGTATATAATGGGAGAATTGCAGAAAGCGAGTAAACATCTCATTTTAAGCATATGGTTAAGGTTTGTTAGAGCTATGGCTCTATGATGCGTTTAATGGGATCTATGTAAACAAATGTAAAATAAGCAGATTGATTTTACCCCCAATTTCAGAGATATTTTTGAGGCGACATATTTCCTTCCATTGAATTTTTATAATGATATACCGTTTCTGCAACTTACATTCATATTTTACTGCGTACTTACAATAACTGTACGTGCCTATTTCAAATTAGACTCTAACTCATTCTAAGATTCGCTTTTTCAGATTCCACCGCATATAAGGTTTTTAATTATTGAACTCACTTCACTTGCCTTCGCATGACTCTTCATACCATGGTACCTGCATACCCTAGTTTCACGTGAGCATTTACAATAATTTTCTTTTCGTAGGATCTACGACTTCTTATTCACATACCTTCTAATTGTGTGCCAACAGCTTCATTGATACCATAGTCCAATCCAGCTTCATGAATACTTTGCACCATGAAAACTTCTCTATGGTTCACAATTATGTGCTGATATCACAGTGTTACGCAGTACGGGGCAGAAAATTTTGTTTGAGGAATGAAAGGAAATTATAGATAGACGCTCTCTCGTCCTATACCTTCTGAAGGAAGAAAACGAAGTAACGAGCTGTAGATTATTTACCCATTTATAGCGACGCTTGTACAGTGCAGTTATTTCGAGTACCACTTGACTCGTATTGGATTATTAATCCAATTATCAGAGTCGAAAGCAGGTTCAACGTACGAGGCTCGGCGTTCAGGGTCGAATCCGGAATTAATGACAAGACTCCAGCGTGCGTGTTTCTTTGAAGCAGGTGGAAGTGTACGAACAACTTTGTTCGAAGACACTCTCTTCCGACAGAGGTAGGATACGTCTTATCAGACTAGCACGTATGTCCACCAACGGTAAGTTTTTCCTTCGAGTTTCCTGATCTCCTTGCGGCAAGGCCGTACTGCCGTACTGCCCTGATTATGCATGCGCAAGAAGAGTCGACCCTCATTCTCGTGAATTATTTCGACGTCATTGGTTAAGTAGATGGTAGGCGGGTTAAATTACGAGGATAAGTTACGAAGTAGGAACTGGATAAACGATGTATCATCATCGGTGTATGTATATAACAATGAATATTGGTAGAGCACCTGTGAGAGTAATAGATGTGAAATTTGTCGGAAAAATTTTTGGGAAAATGAGGAGAGACGAGATTTTTTAAAGGAGAATACCATGGGTGGAGTATTTGGTTGCGTGTGTGGTGTCTACGGTGAGAGGCTTTGTTAAATTGGAAATCTTCGTGGTGTAAGGCCGAAGCGAAGCAGGATGGTGATAGTTGTTCGTTTGGCTATGTTAAGTATATGTGAAACGTATCTTTAAATATATTATACACTGACAGTGCAAATAAGATAACTAGTCTTGATCGAATGAGATAGGGAGTGGACAATGAACAGAATGGATAATCAATACGATAGCTTGATGGATGGTTGTATATACATTTTAAAGTTATGAAAGGTGAACGTGGTATCGGGATCGAAAGTTCCAGCCATTGAATAATCCATTATTTCCAAATAAGACTAATTGTGATAATTTTAGAATGATAATAGGGGTACAGAACTACCACTATTATAAATTAGCTATAGGATAATGGCATTTGCTACTTAATTAATAAGCAGCCAGTTAAATTTGCTGTCACGGAGTATCCGTGTTGTTAAGTTTACTGTTAACAGCATGTTGCTTATGCCATGAATTTGTAATCAAAATGAATAGAACGAAAATGCCTTACATGATTTAATAATGGAATTCTCGTATCACTGATTAAATGATTTTGATAAGGGAATAGATAACTCTCGGGTGCACAATCCAATAAACCTAAATATCTTAAATATGTGATAACCATATGGCAATTCCTTTAGAGTCTATTTTATCGACGACGAATGCGTAATCTAACATGCTCTAGCATCTTCAGATTTAAAAAAGTGCTTTTGTACAAGTACTAGCACTAAGAACGGTAGGACGTTCATTCTTGTATTACAAATTAGATGAGAGTATTCCGAGTTACTCAATGTATCTAATTAAAATTATTTTTGCTTCTGAATAATTATACATAACTATCAGAGGTTAGAAATAAATCACCGAGCGTAATTCACACGAATATTCTTGGATTTTTATGAACAGTTTGCTGTATGATGAAAATTTGCTTCACATTATAGTATTCTGTACATTTCTCTGAAGAAGAGACCACACTGAAACTGTACTAGGACGATGATCAGTATTGATATAATGGTAAAATCTGTATCCTCAAACTGAAGAGCATACATATAAAATGTTGTACGCTTAACTTATCATAAAGGTGTGTACATGAAAATTCATTAATTTAGAAAACCCATAAATGGTATTACTAATTTTGTATAAATTATTGAATTTATCGTTAACATTCAATGGATATAGTTAATAACGAATAACATGAATCATACATTTATAGCAGGAATAGAAAACGGTAAGAAGATGTCGACTATTGTAGAGAAAAGGTAATGATTAACGAAATCGACAAAATTCGAAAATCCACGGTAGATTTCGGAAACCGATTGCTGGTCATATAAAAGGGGCACCGCGCGACTACTCAGGTCCTTGCCGGGTGGAGCTCAGACGAGGTACCTCGGGGTCTGGACCAGGCACTACCTGGACTTCACCAGTGCTACCTCGGTAACATTCCCGAGGGTCAAAATTGGGCAAGCTGGCTTTGGAAAATAAATTTTCATACTGCCCTTTTTCGGCTGTATATTCTCGTTTCTATTAAGATATATCGTTGTTGTCATTAATATGTCTTATCGTTCCCCATCCTAATTAGTCCGTTCCACATACTTACATTATAGGTGCATTATCTGAATTCGCTGGTATGAACTCGAGTTCGTTTGTCGGTTCGACGTCTCCATAGTATCTTCTAAGACTTCAAAGAGGCCGTCCGCGGAGTGGTTGACGGTTGCATATGTGCGGGGTGGTGGTGAGGTGGAGATAGCGGGTGGCCATTTTCTGGAGCTTTGGGCTAGTCGATAGCCATTTTCCTCTCCACAAGTACATGACCTCATTCTCGTTTTATTGCAGATTCCACCTGTTCCTACTTCCGAACTCCTTCATCGTTGGTTTGTTATCTCGTCTTCGGCATCATTTCATCGATTGGTTGTTTCTGTCTCATCGATGGGTTATTCCTTCCATTCCCTTAGCGCTTGCGGCTTCTATTCGCCTCGCTTCTATTTCCTTTCTTGTAACAAATCCGTTTTCCTTTGGGATTATATTTAAATTACTATATTCTGCTTTCAGCTTTCAGGTTTCTCAAGATTTACACTGCAAGACTTCGTTGGACAACGGTGGATGCGTGCATTTAGACATAATTAGTTACAAGTTAGAAGACACTTATGGATGACGAGGAACGCTTGCGCTAAGACCTAAGTCGTTATGAATAGCTTAAAGATAGATTACTAGGCTGAGATGCACGTGTGCGCTATTTATTCAAAGGTTAGCTACATAACTAGGAGGTGATACACATATTCCATATACTTGCTCGGTTACCCCTCTCGCTTTCCAAATAGATCATAATTGATCTCCCGAAGTTCGCGATCGCCCGTAAGTGCCGACTAGCCCACGCCACGAACTTCCGTGTACTAGATAATTCCATGCATCTTAAGTCACCGTCACGACTAGTCTTGGACAACCGTTCAAGCCACTGTCTATCTCATCATGCATCTGTTTCCAGGATGGCCATCCGGTCACTAATTCTTGAGGAGTCAACGCGAGGTTCCAAAAGCCATGGACGTACGCTGCTGAGTTATAGGCCTGTAGTCGGTCCGGCATATGTTCACGGTCATAACACCATGGATGATAAAGTTCTACCACTTGGGGCGGGGTCAGGTAACGTCTATCCCGCTGCAAGCCCTCTAGGGAATTTCATTGTTTCGGGGAATATCTTGGTTAACGGCTAAGCCATGGCAGGGACGGCAATGGCTGAGATAGGCTAGGCCCGATGGTGATGCTGAAACTTGAGCGTCTTGTACACAGCTGTACGTTTCGTATGCTAGACGGTCTTTTGGAAAATCGCGAACACGTTCAGGCCCGTCGCGATTGTGACATAGTTCTTCCCTACTCGCGTTTTTCATATTTGATTCCCGAAATTTTAGAGAACTTAGAAGTATTGGAGTCTGTCAAACTGTAGCACATTAGCGTTGCGACAGTACAGTGTAAATTTCAGTGTACCAATCCGAAACCCTTTTTGTAAGACACGAAATATAATAAAGTGTCAGCTTCACTTTAAATCCTTTCACTCCAAGCTTGATTAGATACCTTTACTAGATAACTGATGCCGCCAGCATGCTTAGCCACTAGAGAGCACGTCGGTTCTCGATGCGCAGCCAGCTCCACGTTGTGAGTCCTGGCAATTGGTATCGCTTCCAGATTGCAATTTTAGGAAAACGATGCCAAGCTAAATGCTATGTGCAAAGCTGTCTATAGGTAATATTCAATATTATTTGCAGCCTCGATAATATAAAGAGATCAGAAATTATTCTAACGAAAAGTATGTCAAGAGATTAAGTTGGGCGTATGTTTCAAACCTATTTCTTAATCGACAGGGCATCAACACTAAAAGACATTACTGTAACTAGGAGTCGGGGACAGTTATAGCACGCATTTCATCGGATATTACCATTAAACTACGAAGATACTTACCAACTTGCATCTTAAAATGTGCTGAGAGGCAATGAACTGAAGATTTATGATACATGGAGCTTGTTTAGCTTGTTATACGACAGGGTACAAAGGCGACAAATTAAAGTTAGTTATATTAACGTGATATCAGTAGCTACATAGTTCGAACTAAGTACTCAATTAATTATTTACAATATTGAAGTTTCAGATACATACATTAAGTACTAACCTAATATTAACTATATCTTCAGAACCTTTAGTCGACGCGATACCGTACTTGCAGCAATGAAATTGTTGGCAATAACCGCTTTCCCGCCACGCCAGGCAAAGTAGGTTACTTTAAGCACATTTCCATAACACTTAATCTTCGTGAGTTGTGAGTAATTCAATCCTTGACGTTTCGCGGGAATGGCGTAATTTCGATTTCCTCAGTGGGACGGGTCACACTGCAATTAATGTCAATATTTCTCTCCTTTGCTTCAATAGACGAGAACGCTTGACGAGACACTTTCACTCCGTTTAGGGCAATTGCGTTAGGCCGGATGAAACAATAACCACATGAATTGCCGTTTTCAGCAAAGGTTGGTGTTCGTGTATCAATCCTTTTCTTAAAATTGGTAACCACGGAGTACGAATTTCAGTTCCATCTCGTCTCCCTAGATATAGATATATGTAGTCTTTTCTAACGCTTGCCGAATTTAATTACAGCATTCCCTTGCTTATAATTTTGTATAGATTTTAGGATAAGTTATCTATATTATTGTCAAACACCTTCACCCTCTAATCTATGAAGGTTGACTAGCGTACATCTTGAATGGCACCTATATACATCATACCTTTACGCGAACCTACATAATACGTCATAGCTTCTGCCACGCACGTGTGGCAAAAGTACGTGCTTCATAAAGCTGTCCGAATGAGAAGCTTCAACAGCGAACGTATTAAACGGATTATAGCAGTCCTCTTAACATCTTTGATGCATATTTTTGAATTAATCAGCTAAGAGAAGGTAAACAAAATTCTCAATACTTGTCGAACACTATATCTCGCGGCCAAGGTATCTCTGCTTTCAATTCATGTTCCTAAACTAATTACTCAATGTGCCTAATGAAAATTTACCTAATTTTTTTGCTGAATCTGGCAAGATAAGTCATTTCCAGGAATTTATATTTATAAATTCATTACCTGGCATATTTCTTCGAAAAAAACTCACTGGAACTTTCTGCAGACTCCACAAAGAGCTCACCTATGACAAGAACAATAAAACATATTAACCGTAGAACTACCAAAGGAGACAAAATGGCATGCCTTTGATACACTGCGTTCGCAATTACAGAGGGTATGCAGTAGCATATTGCTCATTAACCGTAGTGTCGCCCATTTTCCATCGTGTAGACGTAGCTTTTAGAATGGTATCGGCACAAATTGGGTTGAATATATAAAGCCCGAGACGGTCGGGGAATCCGTGTCTATCGCGACGAAATATTAGTATGATAATATACGGTCATGTCTATCTTTAGTTGAAATCGATGGCAGCTGTCGTTTAATCGAGTTGTGAAGTTAAGTGTCGAAGTCCGACAGGGTTGTAATATTGCAACACTATGTTGAGCGTTGCAGTGAGCCGAGAAAAAATTCGTAACCTTTTCCTCATTCTCACATATTTATGCTGTCGCTGCCAATAAATGTTACCACTGTCCATTCTCTGTATTAATGTCGCTTTCTATTCGTCCGTGATCATAATTATGTATGATTTTTCAATTTCATTATACCGATTTAACACTTTGCGCACTAATGGTGCACACCATTCGCCATTTGATAAAACTTTGAAGCTCGTTATTCAAAAATATGCCAAATTCCAAATAATGTTACTGTTTGCGTGGTATTGAGATCAAATAGCCCTACGCGATAATTACCGCACGGTTTCTTATTCCAGCTCAGAGACCTATCCTCGTAGTTGTAACGGAAAATTTTTTATCTGCTATCCTCCTTTGGCCAAAAAATTGCAGGGTGCAAATGGTTAATCGCCATCAATAATCTATACGATAAATAGGTTCTAGATATGGGTTGATGGCTCTAACGTTTCCAATGTATCTTAATGAGTTTACCGTTCCAAGTTCCTAAGCAAACATATAGATTCTATATACTTGCCTTTCCTCAATCCTTCTGCAACACTCACAGATACTATTCTCGTATTTCCAGTCAAATAATCCTTCCGACATTCGGTGAAACGTAACCTACCTTCTAGTCTCCTTCAGCTTCCAGAAAAACTGTTGGAAAGCTTGCAACAACCTACGATGTATGTCCGAAGATAAGCGAAACAAGAAGAGTAAAACATGGAACACAGCAGTGAGAATGTGAGGAAACAGAGGTGTTCAGAAGGTATACTCTAGCACGAAAGTAGAATAAAAGCGAAGCTATGCTAATTAAGCGAGAGGTGATCAAGATCCTTGATTACAAAATGAATGTCCACATACTCAGCAAACATGCACTCTAAAACAGTTTGACTGTAGTCCGTCCAGCATTTGCATGCTGGAGTGACACAGGATTAACAATCTGATATATTCCCAACCGTTCCATATGCCTTACCAAGCTTGATACAATACTCAACTTCCAGAGCGCCGGGATCTCATGGCTCTCACTAAGTTCCTGAAGGACCAAAGGGAACTCCGCTCCATCTTTCAACTTTTCTTCCAAAATTTCACCTTTCCTCTCTATCGTCATCTCCACCGCTGTATTTAGAATCGCGTCAGCATCCGTCACACCAAATTGAGTGAAAATGCGAACCTATCGAGGCTGGAGTTCACCCACGTTCTACGTACCGGCTCGGAAAGATTCTCAGAATGAATGGATCGTGGATGAAGCGTAACACCTGACCGAGTGTGTTGCTTCTCACGTGCGGCACTGTGTGGGCCAAAATAACTAGAAGTTCTCCTGTGAAAATAAAGCTCTCGCTCCATTCGCGTAGACACCATTTGCTCGCTCAGCCTTCTCGCTTCCATCTTCCCCTTTCCTTCTCCGAGCTTCTATTCCACGTCGAATTGTCGTAGACGGACATGTCAGAGGTGTCTTGATCTACGTGCTTCCTGTCCGAACTCGGACTAAAAATGTCCTCCGCGTAGACCATCGACGACAGTAGTTGGACGGGTCCCAGAGGGAAATTGCTAGATCTTAGAATTACGGAGGATTTTCTCCCAGGATCTGATTTATTCCGAATGGCTACGATTTTAACGAGACCTTTGGTGACATCGGTGGAAAATTTTGATAAAGGCTTGCTTGTAGCATTGCCGAACGTCGCGAAGAATATGTTGGCTATGTTTCGTAGGAAATGGCTTAGAATTTTGACGTATACATTGGTCAACTAATTGGGAATATTTGACTGACTTCGGCTCGAAATTATGCTTCAATTCTTCAGAGAAATGTTGATATACACTGATGTAATGATTATTGTAAAAAATATGTATAATTCGCTAACTATTGCTCTTTTTGGACTTAAAGCTGTCATTTCTTCCAAAATAGTTATGTATAGATCAATTAATTTTACGATACCTTGAATTCGTATCTTCAAGTATACTTGTGCCTGCTTGGTGGAGCGTTCTACGCGAATTCTAGAAAGAATTAGATATCGAATACGATATTTATTCAATGGAATACTCGCCCGTACGTTTTACACGCATTCTGCACTTACACGAGATTCGTATTACTGTCTGCGAAGAAAAAGTGAGCAGTAATTATTGGGTATGATTACGTAAACGATTGCAGTATATTTGTACGCAAATCAGCTACTATTTACGTTTCGAGTGAATTCTCAGTTCACGGGAATCAGTAGTTTATCTTAATCAATCTTTGTATCAATTTAATTTATCTTTTACGCAGAGTAATTCATTATTTCGAATCTAAATACTTTGCTTCTGTGCCATTAGTGACAGGAAGAATTATAACTATTAACGCATGTTTGATACTTATTCAGTTCGAAACATGTTGGAACATTGTTAGGAGAAGTTTAACATCCATAACGGTATTAAAACGACTAAAGCTTTTATTCTCAACATAAATAATCTATTTTATTTGAAGCGAGTATTAATTTGTAACACAGAACTCCTTTCCTGTCTTTGCACGAAAGATAATTGTCTACATTCAAAGGTAGTCGCTAGTGTTATCTTCACAAAATACCAGTTTATCGACTAATGCTATTAAGAAAGTCAATAGCAAAGGATAATATTCGTAATTACTACTAACTATGACTAGCCAAGTCATCCAAAACCAGATGGCTTGAAATAAATTTGATTTCTCAACCACTAGAGGAATTATCTTGGGAGGTCTGTGATTCAGCATTCACTCCAGTGTAACAAAAATCTTAAGAAACGTTTTACGTAATACGATATTATAAACGTGACGCTGGGTTAACTTATAATACGTAGGATGTACGCAATAAAATGCTGTGAAGACATCGCTAGCAATATTACAATTTTCATATCAATTATCATTTCTATCCTTCTGTCGCTATAATACCATTCTGAATTTTATGATTATATTTATGCGCTAAACTCACTATAAGACTTCCATCAAGCTACCATTCTTAAAATGCATATTCAAATAGAAACAATTTATGCGATACATATTCCAGTATTATACCGAATATCCTTTGCTATAAAATGTTCTCAAAGTGTCTACCCAATGACTACACAAAATGGCGACGAAACAATGTTTCACACTATCATATTTACCAGTAGCACTTCCACGCGCTTCGTTTCCGAATTCGAATTAACGCCAACGTATCATAAAATCCATGCAAAAGGACACGGAAGGAACGTTCGATCCTTTCATTAGTATGCACGTGCACATCGATTCTCGTGACTCCTTCTGGTGAACGTCCGTCACGTGCGCATGCCATGGCCATGTGGTTGCAGAAGGAAAAGGGAGGGGAGAGTGGGAGGACTAAGAAAAATGGATGGTGTTGCAGAAAGGTGAAAAATGTCACACACGCAATCATACACAGTGGAATCGAAGGAGAGAGCGCAGTCCGTGGTCCAGCTGGGGCCATACCACGTGTCAGGTGTCGTTGGTAATTCATTGGCATTCGTTTCTTGTCCTCCACATCGACCCACCGTGCACAATTTTTATTTCGTCCACCCCGCCTCGAATACTATGGCTAAATCTTCATTGCACGAATTTCTGCACGGCGATCGTTTCATCACACTAGAATTATCTTCCATTCTATTTCCTGGAATAATTCCTGGGACTGCTCCTCGAGCTTATCTCTTTCCCAAAGATTTCGTGTATGTATCTGGATACACGTGACCGTGGGCGATCATTTATAGCAGATGGTTGGTAGTTTTCGATATTTGTTGCAGCAAAGACTTCCATTTTTAGCCTTTACCCTTGTATATAATGAGAGAAAATTTCCTGCGAAAATGTTGCTGCATAATTTGTTATTTGTAGTCTATTATGTGAAGTCAATCGATTCCTTGTGAGTTTAGAGGGACGAATATGTTGAAATTGCGACAGAAATAAGGCGAAATGCAATATGCACAAATTATTGAAAGTGGATTAAGAAGAAATAGAAATATACTTATGATATACTAAAGCACACAATAGTACTGTTTGTAGGAAGTATTTTGCTGATGTTTATAATTTAGGTTAAATCCAAACTATCACCTCGGAATTAATTAGGATATTACACCAAAGATTTGTTCGAATGAAAGAAACAGAAAAATACATTTTTCTACAACTTTTAATATATAACCTCTACTTTACGTTCATTTTTACGTAATGGAGTTCCATTGCCCTCAGTATTTCATTCAAATCTACATATTATATTATACAGGTCTAATATAAGTTATCCACTTCACTTTTATGAACATCTAAACTGTTGTCTATGTCAACTTATACATTTAATAAAACCGAAAAGTACCATTCAAAGGCATTAGCAGAACAATTTGATTCCACGAGTATATTCCTATCTTAAATTTACATATCCAGTTCCCTCTGACCACTCTGTATATATAAATTAAAGTAAAATTGTATACCACCTATGCGGGAACATATACAACAAAATTTGTCTTAATACAATGATTTACCCGCATGAAAATATGCATATCGAACAAAAGAAGCGAAGAAATTATTCACAGGAAGCCTATGAAGGACGAAAGTAATGGTAACTAGAATTTAATACCACTTGCACTCCGCTTCTACTCATATATTTCCATTTTAGACACCAAGGATGTTGAAATTCTTCATGAAATAACGCAGAAATTGCTACAGTATGTGAGAAGATGATGGTCCGCTCTACAATTTTCAGTACTTTTCAAATAACTTCAGAGCGGTATATCTCGGTAGAAAAAAATTATTTTTGACTATAGACAAATTTGATTGGAGGGGGAACGTTAGCGTTGCACAAGGCAACTGATAAAGCTTTGAATGAACTGTCACTATCATCAGAAAATTGTGCAAATGTAAAAATAGAGGTAACAATGGCCTATTCCACTTATTTATTTGTTTCACAAACGTGACATGGCAACCAGTATTTGCTCCAAGGTTCGGATTCGCCACATTGAATGGAAGAAGATTTAAAATTTTTTTGACACATTCGCCATGCATTACAGCGCAGCCGCGATTCTTCACATATACAGCTAGAATTTGTAGAAAGAATTGTACATGCTGATTAACGTTCATTTGCGGTGTTAAAGATCGAAGACGCTTAGCGAATATGAATGTGATATGTACGTACAATGGATTTCGATACGAGGAGTATAGAAACCTACAGGATGTGCTGTTATTCCGCCGCGCACAGCGCGAAGACGTTTGTCCCTGTTCATGACTACTTCCTCCCAAAGTTTCAACAACCACAGCCCGGAATATAGTCTTTCGTTAGGAGGAGTACAAAACTTGACCGTCATACTTGACCAAATCCGTCGCTGTTTCACCGTGCCTGCGTCACGATGACGATGGAGAATGTAGTTCCAGACGTGACCATTAAGTACTAACATGTTGACTGAATTTAGGGTTTGTAGATATTGTGCAGTCGAATGTGATGTAACTAAGTCGCTAGGATAAACGCATAACGGAAAGACGAGCGGTTTTAGGGAATGGGACGATGAAGGTGGAGGCTAGAAGACGAGGTTGAAGGGAAGGTACTCGCATGAAAAGAGAAGGACGTGTGTGCTCCGTGTCTCTCCGCCATTTCGCCCCATTCTCCGCTCTTCTCACATGAATTATCATGTATGAGGAGTACGGATCCATTTTCTACAGAATCGAGTGCAGGGGTCAAAAGTGCACTTCCTAAGCAGTAGTGGATTGGGAAGGGTTGAGCTTGAAAGGAAGGATGAAGTTATATATCAGTTTGAAGGTTCGTAGCGCTTAGGATTTTAAGGACGAGTTATATAATTATTACGTAATAACACTACGAACGTTTTGTTAACTAATAGCTTCACCTAATTCAACAAACTAACCTCGTCATGTTCGCAAACCATGGGAATATAAAAGGTATATGGCCTAATTTTAACTGTACCACGCATATGCTACTTGAGCACAATTTTTATATCGGGCGAAGTACTTACTGCCGAATTTTGGAAAGAATTCAATCAATTAATTAATTAATTTGATCACAATGATGCTGCCGCATTGGTTAATGCTATGTACATGATCAATTGTCAAGTTTGACGATATTGCCATTGGCTATATAACTGACTAATGACTATTACAGTAGTTAGTAGTATCTTGTTTGCGGCATTGTGCTCATTTTGTTAACTGCGTGTCCACCTTTTCTTTATACAATTACCTTAATTTCGCTACCTACGTCTAAAGAAATAATTTTAATAAAATTTCCCTCGACCAGCGCATTAAACGAATTTCCATGAATAGTTTCAAGGTGCTTTGGATTAAGTATCATATTTTCCTGACCCAATTATTACCTAAAATATTACCCTGCCGATTTCCATTCTTCATTTCCCATTTCGCGTAGTACCAGAAGCTCGAAGCTCAACCAAAAACGTTGTTTGCAGTGCAAAAGCTGCAATTACACGCTAACAGGCCGAATCATATTCAAGAATGTAAGAGCGAAGGGTGTTGTGTAGGGTTTGCTTCTTCTTCGGATTGAGCAATTGAATTTTTACTCCCTGTTACTGTTTTCACCTTCCACGAGCTTTATCTGGATTGTAAGAGCGAAGGGTGTTGTGTAGGGTTTGCTTCTTCTTCGGATTGAGCAATTGAATTTTTACTGCCTGTTACTGTTTTCACCTTCCACGAGCTTTATCTGGACTGGATGGCGCATCTGGATGGAAATAGGGAACATCGATTACGTATGCACGAAATTTCTAAGATCTACCGCCACAGCAGCGCGCTGCAGAACGTAGCACATAAATGCAGAGCAATAAATAGCACTGAATACCATCGCATAGCAGAGCCCAGCAAGGTGCTGCTAAGTACGGCACCTCGCAGAGCAGCACCGTTCCCGCAGCGCAGCACATCAGCATCCGGCAGCACATTTGATAAAGCCGCAAACAGAACATAGCACAGAAGCAAGGAAGTGATAGCAGGAGGGCGCACCGGTGCGCAGGAGAGCACAGCGGAACCCAGTGGTGCTCCGAATACCAATGAACAGCTGCGAATAGCACAAATTCCTTAATTATGCCAACCGATACAAACCACTGCAGGGCACAGCAGAGCGCAGGGAAGGGCAGCTGAGCGCAGGAACGCACTGCCGTGGACAGCAGAGTACGGTATGGCGCCGAAGCGGATCGCTTAAGATAGACTAGCACTTATGCGAAACGCAATGCTACAAACAGCAACGCTACAGCTATAGAGCGCGGCGGAGCACAATTCGTTTAATGATACCACTGAAAGGCGTCGTACTTAATATATACCTAACCTTACATTACCTAACCACTGCCAACATATCCAAATCTAACAAATGCTTGCAAATGCTTCCCCACCTACCCTAAGCAAAGCGGAGCAAACGAGAGCGAATGATAGCGCTGCAGCGCGCAGCAGGGCACAGTATAGCGTCGGATACCACCGAATAACTCCAATTAGCAGAGTTTTGGACAAGAGTGCTCCGAATATAAGCACCACCGCGTCAAAGCACAGGAAAGGGCAGCGGATCACAGCAGTGGTTAGCGCACTTCAGAAGAGCGCAGTAAAGCGCACGACATCGAGGGATATCAGCTAATAACACAGGTACCTGACCTTGCCTACCCTAACTAAACCCAAACGTAGTATAGGGAAGCGGCGCGCAATAGGGTATATTAATACGCCGAATGCAAACGAAGAGCAGACGCAAGAACTGTCACGCGACGTAACCTAACCTAGCACAATGTGACTTATCCCAACCATAGCAGAGGACCGCAGAGAGGAGAAAGGCGCGTCATAGGGCAACAGAACACAATGAAGGGCCTTATACTTCCGAAGAACAGCCAACAGCAAGAATTACTAACCTAAACCAACATAACCTATCCAAACCCCTCCTACCATATCAAAATAAAGCCTGACCGCAGCAGTGCAAGTCAGAGGGTTGGAAAGAGCAGCAAGCCGGTGACGAGCAGAATCTATCGAAGAGCAGCGGAAAATACAGATTCGCAGCATGTCCTAGAGTAACAAATCCAAGCCTGTCATACCTGTACCTCACGTACACTACGTTCCCTAACCCGACTGTTGCTGGGACCAGCAGAATGCAGGAAAACGAAGAAAATAGCAGGAGAGGAATTCAATGCACCAAACACCAGAGAATGCCGGCGAAAAGCACAGACCACAAACCCAAGCTAACCTAACCAGGCCTATCCATTGTTGAGACGGGCATAGTGCAGTTGAGGACAGCAGAGCGTGGCACAGCAGATTAATGAGCCGAAAAACACTGGTGGCAGCGCACAGCGCATATACCTATCCTAACATGATCCATCGCTGCACATTCTAACCTTACAACAATAGAGCATATCCGTGCGAAACGTAGCGCAGCAGAAGAGAGCAGTACTTAGTAAAGCGGCGAAAACAAGCGTATTGCAGCGAACATAGCAGACTCACGTCTTATCCTGGTCTGACCTAACCTTATAAGCTGTACCTTCACAAACATGTCCAGAACGGAGCACTGCATTGTGCACCAAGGTGCAACAGATTGCAGCAGGTTATACATAGGCGATAAATACAAACCAGTAGCATCATTGCCATTGGATTAACCTGTCCACTGATCATTAAATACCATAGCAATTCCTGAATGATCAAAGGATAGATATATTTCGGATGGAGATATTAGCAATTGAATACACAGTACTGGCTAAAGCCACCTGCACAGTGCTATTTGCATTGGTATAATTTATGTACTGTCCATCCAAATTCCACGAAGACGATAGAATGACAATGGTGTTAATCAATTAACGCTAGAGATATCAACAATTGGCAATACAGAAGTGGGTATATCTGCCTACAGAATTATATATCCATTTTATTTACCTACATACTGACCTCCTATATTTTATAGCAAGCCAAGAGTGGTCAAAGGATGGATCTATTATCGCCAGAGATATTAACAATTGAAGATAAAATGCTGAGCGTAGCCACCTACACTGTGCTATTGTCATTTGAGTAACCTTTTCAATGAGCATCTAAATTGAATAATAACCTATTGAACGACATAAGGCTAAATGAATCATCGCTAGAGAAGTTGACAATTAACAATACGTTACTCAGTATAGCCATCTACACGTAGCTGAAGCCATTGGATAAATCCATTCCCTGGTCATATGATTTCCACAACTACTTTGAAATAACCAGTTGATATTAAAAATATCGCTAGAGATATTATCAAGTGCCAATACGGTACTGAGTATTGAAATCTTCTCAGTGCCATTGCAATTGCAGTAATCTATTCCCAGATAATGTTAGTTCCATAGCTATTCTACAATAACCATTGATTAGGTCAAATATCCATAGAGAAATTGACAGTCGACAATACCATACTGAGTATAGCCGTCTACGCGCTGTAAAGTTAATCTGATTAATATGTTTACGGAGCACATAAATTTGATAGCAACTTTGTCATGGCAAATGGATAGATCAATTATCGCAAGAGACATCAACTGTAGGTTATATAGTCCTGTGTACAGCCATCAATACATTACTATTGCCATTCAATTATCCTATACACTGATCATCTGAATACCATAACTTTTCTAGTAGTACCATCGGATAGGTAAATTATCGAAAGAAAAAGTTACAATTGACAATACGGTGCTGATTATAGCCATCTTCACTGTATCATAGCAATTGCATTAATCTATTCACTGATCATTTAAATTCCATAGCAGTACTAGAAAAATCATGACTAAAGCCGGCTACAGAGCACTAAAGCCCTAGTGTTAATCTGCGCAGTTATGGTACCCATGCCACAGCATTTCTATAATTATCAATGTGCATATAAATCGTCCATCGACATATCGTCAATTGGCAATAAACTAGTAAATATAACTCTCAGCGCAGAAATACAGCCATTGTAACAATTTATTCGCTGCTCACATGATTCCTATAGCAGTTCCCGAATGAATAATTGATAGATGAGTTGTCGTTGATGATATTAGAATTGACACTACAGTACAGGGTAAGGTCATCTACGCAGTACTGTAGCCACTTGTTTTATGTGTACACTGATTTTCTGTATTCTATGTCAGCAATAGATGGACTACTGGATAGGTCAATTATCGCTAGAGATATTCGCATTGAACAGCTCATCGCTGAGGGTACTTATCGACACAGTGCTATAGCCATTACAATAATGTACACACTGATAATTTTAATTCTATAGCAATTCTAGAATGTTAAATGTATAGATCGATTATAGCTAGAGACTTGAGTGTTCAACAAAGCTGTACTGAGAGTTGCCACCTACGCCGTACTATAGTCATTGCACCAATATATTCACTGACCATATACCCTTCACACCATTTCATTAATTAGCAATGGCTACATCAACTGTCGCTACAGATATTCAAAGTTGAGAATACAGTACTGAGTGCTGCCACTTTAGTGGGAATATAGCCGCCTACGCATTAACTACGCCGCTGGATAAACCTATTCTGTTAATATTTATATTCCGCAGAAACTGAAGAACTACCAATGGTTGGAGGAATTGTCTCTAGATATTAACAATTAAGAATACAGGTTACAGCCACCGACACAGTTTCATATCCATTGCATTAATCCATT
The DNA here is from genome assembly GCF_001483705.2 of Eufriesea mexicana. NCBI lineage: Eukaryota > Metazoa > Arthropoda > Insecta > Hymenoptera > Apidae > Eufriesea > Eufriesea mexicana. The sequence continues at coordinate 11,638 of NW_016911259.1, read as the reverse complement.
CACCAATACAATCAGTTGTAAAGCAATTCTTCATTGATCAATCTATATTTCAATTCTCTCATGAAACATTAGCAATAGATAATGCAGTACTTGGTATAGCCATACACGCAGTATTATAGCCACTGGACATATTTTCTCAGTTATCATGTAAATTCCACAGCAAGGCAACAATTATCAATGGATGGATCAGATATCCCTTGAGACATTAACAGCCAACATTGCACTACAGACTATAGCCATCTACACTGTACTATATCCAATGGATTAATCCATTCACTGATAATGTAGGTTCTGTGGAAGTCATGGCACCATCAGTGGGTAGATGGATTATCTCTGGAGATATTAGCAATTAACTATAGGATACTGGGTACAACAATCGACGTTGCATGGTAGCAATAGAATTGACCTATTCATCGGACCACTAAATTCTATAGCAGTTATAGAATGACCTACGGATAGGACAACTATCGCTGGACATATAGGCAACCAACGCAGCAGTACTGAGTATTGGCAGCCACACAGTACTCTAACATTTGCATTAATCCATTCACTCTTTATCTGAGATCTATTGGTATTATAGATTGACTAATGTGTGGCTCATTTGCTTGTAGAGAATATAACAGTGAGGATTACAATACCGACTTTAGCCATCTGCGGAGGACTATAGCCATTGTCTAAATCTATTTACGGATCACTTTAATGCCATAGCAAAGCTATGACGATAAGTGGGTGGAGCAATTATGTCTAGAGAAAGTAACAGCCAACAATACACTGTAGACTATGTCCATTCACACATTACTGTATCCACCGCAATAACCCATTCACTGACCATGTTATTTCTATTGGAATTCTAGATGGAACAAGGGATAGATCAATTACCGCTTGAAACATTAACAATTAGCTACAAAGTACATAGCACAGCCATCAACACATTACTAAAGCCATTGCTTCAACCTATTTAGTGATCATCCTATTTCTATGTAACAATTTTAAAATGATCAATGGACACAAACATTATCGCTTGACGTGGAAGGAGTTGTATACACAGTACTTAGTATAGCCAACAGTATAGTCCTGTCGCCAATGGCAAAAAATGTCACAAAGTATTGGCCGTTGATGGGAATTGCGTAGCAACTAAAGATTGATCTCTAGACTGACCAATTATCGCTGGAGACATAAACGATTGACCGTACATTGCGGATTGTTGTAACAATTACGGTATCGTGGCAATTGAATTAATCTTTCAACGATCATACAAGTTCTATGGCAATTCTATAGTGCTGAATGGACGGATTTATTATCGCTATCGATTTTAAGTGTCAAAAGGCGTATAAACCATCTCTCAAGATATTAACAATTTACAATACGTTAGTTAGGTTAGCCTCCTACACTGTTCTATACCCACTGGGCTAATACGTCTACTTGTCAGCTGCTCTACATAGCAGAAGAGAATGATTGGTAAATGGATGAATTATGGCTTGAGATAGTAATACATGACCATACAGTACTGCGTACAGTAATCAACATGGTACTACAGGGGTTGGATTAACCTATTCATCTATGGTCTCAATTTTATAGCTATTCTAGTATGACGAATGGAGAAATCAATAATCGCTTCCGATTTCGTCAAACGATAATGTGGTACTTGGTGTAGTAATCTACACAGTCCTATATCCATTGCATCAATCTAATGACTGACTATCTATGATCGACAGCAATTCCGGAAAGCAAATGGCTGGACAAAATATCCCTAGATGTACTGATAAGATCCAATACCGTACAGGGTGTAGCAGTCCAGACAATGATATAGACAGTGGATGAATCCATTCGATGATGATTTAAATTCCGTAGCAATTCTAGCATGACATGAGGAGACAGATCCATTATCGCACGCCATGATAACGACTGACCACAGAGTAATGCGTACAGCCATTATCATATATCTGTAGCCGCTGTATTAACTTGCTCACTGATGATCTAAATTCTATAGCAACTATAGAATGTCAAGAGACAGATCCACTATCGCCCGACAATATAATAAATGACAAAACAGTACTGCGTACGGAAATCTGCACAATACCATAGCCAGTGTAAATAACCTTTCCGCTGCTCATCTACGTCCTTCTGGAATAATTGAATGATCAGTTAATACAGGAAGTTTCGATGGAGAAAATGACATATGGCAATACATTTCTGAGTATGTCCATCAACAGTACACTGCTGTCGTTGGACTAATCCCTCCACTGAACATTCCAATGCAAAAGCAAGTGTAGAATAACCAATGCAAAGATCAAGTATTGCGCGAGAAGCTTACAATTAACATTGCGGTACTCAGTACATCCACCAACAGAGTACTGTCTGCGTTGGAATAATCTGTACAATGATGGATTAAATTCTATAGCAACTCTATAATGACAGATGACAAACGCATTATTGCACGAGACATTAACAACTGACAACACAGTACTGAGCACAGCCAACATCACAGTACTGTAGCCGTTGGGTTAATTTGTTCGCTGATGATTTAAATTTCACAGCGACTCTAGAATAATCAATCAATATATTAGTTAACGCATATACTGTTGACAGTACGGTACTTAGAGCACCCACAAGCAATGAGCAGTTTTCGTTGAATAAGTTTGTCCTCTGATGATACAAGTTCCATTGCAATTCTGGAATAATGAAAGCATAATAAACTCATTGCTGGAGATGTCAACAATTTACAATACAGTATTGAGTATAGCCACCTATGCAGTCGCATAGCCATAGGATTAATCTGTTCGCTGATTACCAAATTCTTTAGCATTCGTCGAATGCTCAATTAACGCTGCTATTGTCGCTAGTGATATTGACAGAAATGATGCTGCAGTACTGGGTGTAGCCATCAAAACACTACTGCAGCCGTTGGATTAGTCAGTTCACAGGATGATTTAAATTCCAAGGTATTTCCAGAAAAATGAGTGGATAGGGCATTTATGGCTGGAGAAGTCTAAAATTGACTATACCGTACTTAGTATATCAACCATGAGAACACTGTAGCTGTTGGAATAATTTCCTCACAGATGATCTAAGTTGAACAGCAATTCTAGAATATTGAATATATAGAACTGTTATATCTAGAGAGGTTACAATTGACAGTACGGTTCTTGGTACACCTACCAGTAGGGCACTGTAGCCTTTGCATTAATCTGTTCAGTGATGATTCAAATTGCACTGCAACTATAGAATGTGAAAGGACAGCCCTATTAACGCTCCATATCGCGCCATGGAGTACTTAGTGTAGCCATCTATACAATGTTCTAGACATTGATTCAACCTGCTCGCAGTCAACACTAGTTTGACAGCAATTGTGGAATTATCAATAGTTTGACGTTTGTATCTGCAGACGTTGACATGTGTCGATACAGTACCGAGTATTGCCATCAAGAGTGCGCAGTAGTCGTTCGATTAACCCTTTCACTCATGATTAATTTTTATTGCAGTTCTAGAATGAGACAGTGCAGATCAGTTATCGCTCGAGATGCTACCATTGACAGCACAGTGGTGAGAAAAGCCATCATCACGGTACTGTAACCGTCGTATTAACCTGTTCAACAATGATTTAGGTTCTATAGCTATTCTAGAACGACAAAAGACAGATTCAGTATCCCTCGGGGTATTAACAACTGAAAACACAGCACTGATTACAGCCACCATCAAAGTACCTTAGCCGCGGTACTACATTGTTCACTGACGCTCTGTGTCCTGCGGCTACAGCATAGTGAAAGAAGGCAGGTTCATTGTCCCTCGAGAGAGTAACAGCTAACATCACATACTGAGTAAAGTCATCACACCAACACTGCAGCCGCTTGACCATCTTGCCCACTGGTAAAGTAAATTCCAAAGCAACTCAGGAATAATCGTCTTATAGTACTGTTATGGCGAGCGACATTTACATTTGACAGTACGGTACCCAGTACATAAACCAATAGGGCACTGTTGCTGCTGGATTAATCTGTTCAGTGATGCTTTAGATACCCTAACAACTCTTGAATGACAAAACACAGGTCCTGCATCCCTCGAGACATTAACAATTGACAACTCGATATTGTATGCAGCAATCATCACTGTACATCAGCTGTTGGATTACTCTGTTCACTGATATAAATAATGTAGCAGTTGCAGAATGACAAAAGACAGGTAAATTATCCGCCGAGATAATAACAACTGTCAACACAGCACTGAGTACAGTCATCATCACATTCTTGTAGACGTTGTATAATTTGTTCGAGGGTGATGTAAATTCCAATGCAAATCTAGAATAATCAGTGTATAGTAGGGTTATAGCTAGGGATACTTACAGTTGACGGTACGATGCTTAGTACACCCACCAGCATAGCATTGTAGCTGTCGGATTAATCTGTTCAGTGTCATTCTGCTCTTATAGCCACTCTAGAATGACGAAATAAATATGCATTACCCCTCGAGATGTTAACAATTAACAATACAGTACAGAGTCCAGCCATTATCACATTACTGCAGCCGTTGGAATACTTTGTCCACTGACGATGTGAATTACGCAGCTATTCTGGGGTAGGCAATAAATGGATATTTTCTATGGCTTAGGATATTTGCAATTGACAGCACGGTACATGGTAGAGCTACCGACATAGCACAGCTGCCATTGCGTTAGTATATTGAACGATGATTTAGACTCCATAGCAGTTCTAGGTTTATAAAATTAACATGCATGATCCGTTATGTCATTAGCAGTTCGCAACAAAGTAGTGAGTACAGCCATCATCACAATAATCCAGCCGCAGCATTCCTTTGCTCGCTAATGACGTAAATTCCGAAGCAATTGTCGAATAACCTATTTATAGAACGGTTACTGCAAGTGGCATTTAAAATTGTGTGTGCGGTACATACTACACCCTCCAAGACAGCACTGCAGCTGTTGGATCAATCTGATGAGTGGTGATTTATATCCTGTAGCAATTATAGGACAGCAAATGACACATTAATTATGCCTCGATACATTAAGAACTAACGACGCATTACTGAATACAGCCATCACCACAGTGATGTAGCCGTTGGAATATTTTATTCACTAATGACGCATACTCCAAGGAAATTCTGGAGTAATATATGTATATAGTGCGGTTATGGTTACAGATATTTCCAATTGACAGTACGGTACTCAGTGCATTCACTAATAGAGGCCTGTAGCCGTAGGATTAACCCGTTCAATGACCATTCAGATTCCGTAGTAATTCTTGAATGACAAAATACATATCCGTTATCCGTCGAGATATTAACTTGTGAAAGCACAATACTGAGCACAGCCATCCTTAAAGTACTGTAGACATTGGATTAATTTGTTCATCAACGATATACATTCCACAGCAATTCCAGATAGTCAGAGTATTGTTCGGATGTCGGTAGAGACATTTACATATGACTGTATGGTGCTTAGTGCGTCCACCAACAGAGCAATGTAGCCGAAGGATAAATCTGTTGAGCGATGATATATTTTCCGTAACAATTCTTGAACGACGATTTACAGATCTGTTTTCCCACGAGATATTAAGAACTGACAACACAATGCTGAGAACAGGCATAATCCCTGTAATGTCTCCGATGGACTACTTTGAACACCGGTGATGCAAATTCCAAAACAATTCCGGAATAATCAGTGCATAGCATATGGCACGGTTACAGCTTGTGCCGTATACATTTGACAGTACGGCACTTATAACACCTATCAGCACAGCACCCTTGCTCGTGGATTAATCTGTTCACTGATGATGTATGTCCCACGACAGTTCTAGAATGAGAAATGCAGATCAACTACCCATCGAGATACTAACAATTGACAAAACAGTAATGAGTGCAGCCATCATCACAGTACTCCAGCCGTTGGACTCTTTTCTTCACTGATGATATAAATTCCAACGTAGTTCTAGAAGAACTTATGTACAGTGAGGTTATGGCTATGGATATTTACAATTGACAGTACGGTACTTACTATAACTACCGATAGATCACTGTTGCGGTTGGATTTATCCGTTCACAGATGATGCTCGTCCTACAGAAGTTCTAAACGGGAAATGCAGATACATTGTACGCCGAGATATTGACAACTGTCGTCACAGTACTGAGTACAGCCATCATCACTCTACTGCAGCCGTACTATTATTTTGCTGCAGACGATATATGTTCTATAGCATTTCTCGGATGACAAAGCATAGATCCATTATCTCTCGTGATACTAAAAACTGATAGCACGGTACTGAGCAAAGGCACCATCAAAGTGCTGTAGCCGTTGGATTACTTTGACCACTCGTGGTGCAAATTCGAGTGTAATTCAAGAATAACATACCTATATTAAGGTTATGGCTAGAGATACTTGCAGTTCACAGCTAGATGCTTCGTAAGTCTACCAACACAGCACTGTGTCCGTAGGAGTTATTTGGACATTAATGATTTCGTTTGTATGACAATTTCAGATTGATAAGGTACATATCCATTATCCATCGAGTCATAGGCGAACGATAAAGCAGTACTGTATATAGCCATCGTAACTGTACTGTTGCCGGTGGACTCGTATGTTCACTGATGATTTATATTTCTCTGATGATTTGTAAACTGTGACCATTCTAGATTAATCAATGTATGAACCTGCTTATCAGGAGATATTAGCAACTGATTGTATAGTACTGGCTGCATCTATCGACGCAGTACCAAATGCATTGCATCAAACTATGCCTATCTGATCTAACTTATATTGCTATGCTAGGGTGACCACTGGAAGCATCAATTGTCGATGAGGGTACCGACAATTGAAGATATAGCATTGAGACTTGCTATCTAAACAGTTCCACGTCCCATGGTTTAATCTACTCGCAGAACATCTAAGTTCTACATAAATTCTGGAATGATTAATTTGTGTATTAATTACCACTTAAGATATGGACAGGTGCCAATACAGCGCAAAGGGCAGTCATCAGCACAGTTTTCTAGCAGTTGAATGAATACATTCACTGAGGATTTTTATTCTGCTGCATATCTAGAATTGTGAACGAAGGATCAATTATCGCTCGCGAAAGTAAGCTCTGAGAGTACGGTACATAGCAGAGCAATTAATTCGGTACTGCGACCATTGTATAGATCTGCTTAACGATGATCTATATTCTATAGCATTTCCAGAATGACAATAGTGATATCAATTATCGATAGAGATATTAACAATTGGCACAAGAGTACTGAGTAGAGCCATCATCATACCATTGTAGGCATTTTAATTATTTGTTCAATTGTGGTTTATATAACGCAGCAGCTCCTGAATAATTAATGCATAGATCGGTTGTGGCTAGAGATATTTGGAATTGACAGCACGGTAACTACTATATCCACCAAGAGAGCAGTCTAGTCGACCGATTAAGATATTGACGGATGATATTAATTCTACAGCAGTTCTAGAATGATCAAAGTATGAACTTGTTATAGCTAGAGGCATTAACAATTGTCGATGCACTTCTGAGTGCAGAAATCAACAAGGTCCAAAAGCCATTAAATTACCTTACACTCTGCTCATCACTATTGTATCGCTAATACTTAACGGTCCATGTATAGATCAATTATCGCTTTAGATATGAACAGTTGTGCATGCAGTATTGAGTACGGCCGTCTACGCAGTGCGATATTTCGCTGATAATGCAAGTCATACAGCAATTCTAGATAGAGCAATGGCTAGATAAAGTTTAGCCACAAATATCGGCAAGCGGTAATAGAGTACCGAACGTAGCCATCTTCATAATGTTATAGTGAATGGAATATTCCGTTCACAGGAGTTTTAGCCTATACAGCAGTTCTAGAACGACCAAATGTTCATTCAGACATACCTGAAGGCACGGTCATTTAAATATACACTACTGAGTAGGGCAATTTACACCATGCTGCAGCCAATGTATAAACAAATCCTCTGAACGTGTATTTTATATGGCAATTCTATAATTATCAATGTATAGATCAATTTTCGAGAAAGATATTGACAATTGCAGATACAGTACCTAGCGTACCCATCTACAGATTACTATTGTCACCTTATTCGACAATTCACTGATCACCTAATTTCTGCAGCAACACCTGATCATTCTACATAATGTTACGATCATTCTGCAGTTGCTGAAGGTATAAAATGATCAGGGAACAGATTAATGTAACGGCTACAGTACTGTGTAGGTGGCTACGCTCAGTACTGTATAGTCAGTTGTCAATACCACTACAGACATATTTAACATCCGTTGACCATTCTAGAGTTGCTATCGAGTTTAAACCATCAGTGCATAGATAAGCCCAACAGCTACTGTGACAACATGGTGGATGTACTAAGCACCGTAAGGTCAATTGCAAATATCTCTAGCCATAAAAGTTCCATTCACTGAATATTCTGGAATTGCCGTGGAAATTAATTCATCAGTGAGCAAATGATACAACTGCTACTGTACTGTAGTAATGGCTGTAATAATTATTGTCAGGTCGATTGTTAATAACTACGACTGGCAATGGATCTGTGTTTCGTCTTACTAGAATGGCTATAAACTAAACCATCAATGAACAAATTAATCCAACGGATACAGTGCTATATTCGTAGATGTTCAAAGCACGGTACTGGCAATTCCAAATATCTCATGACATAACCGTATTACACACTGGTTACTCCAGAATTGCTTTGGTGTTTACACCGTCAGTGAATAAAGTAGGCCACCGGCCTCTTCTCTGTCATAATGGCTGTACTCAGCACTGTGTTGTCAATTGTTAATATCGCGAGGGATGATGGATATCTTCTTTGTCACTCCAGAATTGCTATAGAATCTAAATCGTCATTGAACAGAATTATCCAGCGTACACAGTGCAGTTTTGGTGAATATACTAAGCACCGTGCGGTCAATTATATGTTTCCCTAGGCACTACCGTACCATACACTGATTATTCTAGAACTGCTGAGGATTTTACATCATCGACGAACAAATCGGTCCAACGGCTACTATACTGTGGTGATGGCTGCTGTCTGCACTATGTTGACAATAGTTAATATCTCAGGGGATAATGGGTATGTCCGCTGTCATTCTAGATTGTTGTTGTTCTCATTCTTGTTGTTGTTAATTGTTAATGTCTCGAGGGCCACTGCATATGTATTTTGTTATTCAAGAATTGGTACAGCTTTAAAATCATCATTGAGCCGTTTAATCGAACGGCAAGAGTGCTATGTTTGTGGATGTAGTAGGTACCGTAGCCTCAACTGGAAATGCCTGAAGCAATAACCGGAATATGCAATGACTATTCAAGACTTGCTTTTCAACGTACATCATCAGTGGACAAAGTACTCCATCGGCTGCAGTACGGCGATGACGGCTGTACTCAGTACAGTGCTGTCAATTCTTTATACTTCGAGGGTTAATTGTTCCGTATTTTGTCATTCTATAATAGCCGAGGCATATAAATCTTCACTTAATGGATTAATCCTACAGCTACAGTGCTATATCCGTTGATATTCAAAGCACCGTACTGTCAATTTTAAATATCTCAAGACATAACCGTACTACACATTGGTTATTCCAGAATTGATTAGTTTTTACATCATCCGTGAAGAATGTAGGTCCACGGCATCATCTCTGCCATGATGGCTGTACTCAGTACTTTGTCGTCAATTCTTAATACCGCGAGGGATAATCGATATGTGTTTTATAATTCCTGAATTGCTATAGAATATAAATGATCGTCGAACCTGTTAATCCAACGGATACATTGTTCTTTGGGTGTATGTACTAGGCACGGCACAGTAAATTATAGGTATCCCTAGTCATTACCGCGTCATACATCGATAATTATAGAATTTCTGTGGATTTTGTATCATTGATGAGCATATTGATCCAGCGGCTACGGTGCTGTAGTGATGGACGTAGTCTGTACTGTGATGAAAGTAGCTGACCCCTCGAAGTGTAATAGGTATATCCGCTGTCATTCTAAAATTGCTCTATAATGTTTATCAACCTTGACCAGAGTAATAAGACTGCTACACAGCTTTGGGGGTGTATGTACAATGTACCGTGCTGTCAGTTGTAAATATCAGCAGCCATAACCGTATTATACCTAGATTATTCTATAATTACATTCGAATATACATCATCGGTGGACAAAGTGGTGCAATATCACATTACTGTGGCAATGGCAGTGCACTGGACTTTGTTGCCAATTATTATCGCGAGGCATAATGAATCTAGCCTTTGTCATTCCAGAATTCCTGTAGAATCTGTATCATCATTGAACAGATTAATCCGAGGGCAACAGCGCCCTGATGGTAGATATAACCAGCACCATACTTATATTTACTGGATATTTCTGAATTAATGTGGATTTTATATCAATGATGTACAAATTGATAAAACGATTATAGTACTGTGTTGATGGCTGTAACCTCCACTGAGATGACAATTTCTAGATGGATATGTCCGTTGTCATTCTAGCATATCTGTCAGAAATAGCTCATGATTGAGCAGATTAATAAAACGTCTACGCGCCTCTGGTAGTGGATGTACTAAGTACCGTACTCTCCATTACAGGTGTCCCTAGCCATACCCGCGCTACATGTGTGTCTTCTAGAATTGCTATGGAATTCACATCGTCAATGAACGATGTAGTCCATGCGCTTCAGTACTGTGTTTATTGCTGTATTCTGTACTGTGTTAAAAATTGCTAATGTCACGACGGCTAATGGATCTGTACTTTGCCATTACAGATTTGCTGTAAAATCTGAGTCATCATTGAACAGACTAATTCGACAGCTGCAGTGCTCTGTTGGTAGGTGTATTAAGTTCCACAACGTCAATTGGGAATATCCGAAGCCATAATCGTACCATACAATGGTTATTTTAGAATAACATTCGTGTTTATATCACCAGTGGACAAAGTATTCCAACGGCTACATTACTGTCATAATGCCGGTATTCTGTATTGTGTCGTCAAGTATTAATATCACGAAGGTCTGTGGATCTGTATTTTGTCATTCCAGTCTTGTTATCGAATGTACGTCATCATTGAAATGACTACTACAGCGGCTGAAGTGGCCAGCTGTTAGACGTACAAAGCACCGTGCTGTCAGTTGGAAGTATCCCTAGCTTTAGCCACACTATACATAAATTATACCAGATTTGCTTTGGAATCATCATCATCAGTGAAAAAGGTATTTCAGCGGCTTCATTATTGTGACTACGGTTGTACTCAGTACTCTGTAGTTAATAGTCAATATCCTAAGCGATATCGGATCTGTCCTTTGGCATACTAGAATTGCTATTAAATCGATGACATCAATGAACAGACTAATTCAGCGGCTGCAGCGCTTTATTGGTGGAGGTAATAAGTACAGTACTGTGAATTGCAAACATCGCTAGACATAACCGTACTATACGTAGGCTCCTTCACAATAACGTAGGAAATTACATCATCAGCGTACAATGTCGTCGAATGTGTAAATTTCTTTAATGATACCCGTACCCCGTACTTTTTTGTCAGTTGACAATGTCGCGAGGGAAAATGTGTCTGTATTTTGCCATTCTATAATTGTTATAGTATCTAAATCACCCTTGAACGGAATAAC